>NW_015617809.1:0-1107 GCF_001515605.1 Sinocyclocheilus anshuiensis
CTGGATCTGGACTACGCTAATGCTGGAGGAGAAACATCTATCTGCCATGATGGAGTATACACTTTTTCAAGTTCTTAGGCCGGCGGATAATTGACCACCAGAGAACAAGTGTGAGGCGGACTGACCTCCTGTAATTACCCCCAACATTTCAGAGCTTATTTAATTACTTGGGTGACATTTGCAATGTTCAGGGAGAATCTAAATAGTCCATTAGAAAACATGAAACCTAACATGTGCTAAAGAGGATCTTTTATTCACGGTGACATAGTCACGTCCTATGAAGAAGAAAATCATATAATTAACAGTGTTGACAACTTTAAGGCAATATTATGTTCTTGCATTACAGCTAGAGAGATGGTCTGTATAAACTGTACAAAGATCAAACAAACAAACTTGAAAATTCATTTTTTAGTTATTTCAAATGACCAGTGCAAGTAGGTAAAGAAAATGTTCTGAAAATATTGATCATCAGCCGCGGAATCAGTATCATTTAATATTTCAAATTAAATTTTGCCATTAAGACATTTGCCATTCTGTTACAATGCGTTAAATTAAATACTTATTGGCAAAATGGTGTAATTTTATAATTTAGAAAACATTGAAAATAATAAAATTAAAGAGAAAAGGAAAAAGAAAATAATTCAGAATGGATAACAGAGTTGCAAAGCCTAAACAAATCTCAAGACCAAAGACCAGAAATGCCATTTTAAGTGGCATATAGACATTTGACAAGCTACTTTTCATGCTAGGTTAATTTCATATTAGATACCATTTAAAACTTCAGGGTCAGTAAGATTTTTTTTTAAAGAAATCTCTTTTGCGTACTAAGGCTGCATTTATTTGAATAAAAATACAATAAAATCAGTAATATTATGACATTTTATTACAATTTGAAACATCTGTTTTCTATTTGAACATATTTTGAAATGTTATTTATTTCTGTTATGGCAAAGCTAAATTTTCAGCAGCCATTTCTCCAATCTTCAATATCACATGATCCTTCAGAAACCATTCGAATATGAAGATTTGCTGCTCTAGAAACATTTATCATTATGGTCAATGCTGAAAACAGTTATGCTGCTTAATATTTGTGATAAATACACTGAA
>NW_015617810.1:0-1106 GCF_001515605.1 Sinocyclocheilus anshuiensis
GACCACCCTGTTGTTACCAGTTCTGGAGATAACTGACCCACCCAGTGTATCCTGTACATTGACTGACTTAAGGTATGCAAGTTTTCTAAATAAAAGAAATCACATTGACCTTAAAGGGGTAGTTACCTTAATCAAAGGCCTCAGTTATGGAAAAATGAACTGGAAATGCAAGTTGTGTAACTTCACAACAGCAAAAAGATCAGACCTGTTGAAGCACAGCAGACTAATACATGGGCATTTTGGTCGAGACCACTCCATACCCTGTCTCTATGAGGATTGTCCTTGCACCCTCAGGACATGGGGTGCATTAAGGACACATTTGTCAAGGCATCATTCCCAGGCAACCAAGCCAGGCAACATCCTTTCGTTCACGTGCATAGTCTGTAACTCATGCTCTTTTGACAACGAAAAACAGTATTTTATACATATTGGCAGCCATTTAATAAAGTTTGAAACTGTGCCTTGTGTTTTTGAGGGTTGTGATTACAAGACCAACATATATACAACGTTTCACAGCCACAAGAGTAGAAAACACAACCCACATTCATTGGAAGATTTCAAGACCACTGTTCTTCATCAACACCAAAACAAGACGGATGAAGACAGTGACTTTGTTCAGGATGAAAATGACTGTGGCTCTGTCTTTGAGGAGAAGGATGACTTGCAAAAAGTCATTACTAAGAGAGTGGGGTTGCTTCTCCTGAAAATGGAAAGCATTTTTAATGTCTCCAATACATGCTTAGATGAACTAGTAGAGGAACTTCATTTCCTTACAGCATCTGCATCTGGTCCTGTTATTAAAGACATTATACTGAGCACTTTGAGAAAACATGGCTGTACTTTTGAAGATTCAGTGATATCAGAACTGGTCAAAGACCTTTGCCAGCAAAGCCCTGTCTGTGCTGCTTTACGAGTGGATGGGCCTTTAAGCAGTCAGTTCAGGAGAGCACAATTTAGAATGGAACATCTCTCACCAACTGAACCAGTTGAGTACATACTTGATAGTACTGAGAATAAAACATTTCAGTATGTACCGATCCTCCCATTATTATCTGAACTTTTGAACAAAAGACACATTCAAAAAACAATATTAGAGAACAAAAGGT
>NW_015617811.1:0-1107 GCF_001515605.1 Sinocyclocheilus anshuiensis
ATAAATGCAGTCTTGGTGAGCATAAAAGACTTCTTTCAAAAACATTTTAAAAATCTTATTGTCCCCAATGGCATATATTTAAACATACACATGTTGTATGCGCTTTAAAGATGGCCAAATACCCTGTGAAGTCAACTCAGACACTAGTGCTGACATCTCTCATTTATGTGATATAGCTGCAGATCCACTGGTCAAGAGTCTTCGTCTTCACAGTGATGCTGTGTTATGCCTGGCGTCTGATGACCAGTACATCCTATCAGGCAGTAAAGACCAAACCGTCGCTCTGTTTGACCGCAGGGCAGGGAAACTCCTGCAGAAAGTTCAGGTATGCACACACAAGCTCAAAATAAAATAATAAATCACACAATCAATCAGCTAATGCATTTCTCTGTGTCCTCTTCACACGTCCACAGCTGAGCTCCTACCTGCTGTCGCTGTCCTACAGCGCTCGAGAGGTGTGGGCCGGGGATAACCGTGGACTCCTGCACACCTTCTCCATGCACAACAGCTCCCTGACGCCCATATCTCAGTTTAGCATCCACAGGTCACTGGTCACAGGTGTACACTACTCTCCTGGTGCTGTCTACACATGCTCCTCTGACCGCACTATCAAGGTCAGTCTCCTGTCAGATAAAAATGAGTTTAGCTGATCTTCAGCCAAGGTCATGGGCAGCTCACATCTCTTATTGGATGCAGGTCCACCTCCCATGTGCTCCACCCAAGACGCTGTGCACCCTTCACCATCAGGCAGGAGTTAATGGGGTATGTTGACATTTTTACCCATGATTTATCTCTATGTTGATAAATTTTATAATTTGATATTCCCTTCAAGCGGTAATAGAATATAACCAAAATCTTATATCTCATACACTAGCGGCCATAAATTTGGGGTCAGTGAGATATTTAGTTAAGAATTTTATATTTTCTTTACAGCAAATATGCATTAAAATGAACAAATATGAAAGTAAAGGCATTTATAATGTTGCAAAAGATTCTTATTTCAAATAAACGCTGTTCTTTAAACTTTTCTATTCATCAAAGAATCGTGAAATAAAAGTATGACAGTTTCCATAAAAATATTAAGCAGCATAACTGTTTTCAACATTG
>NW_015617812.1:0-1097 GCF_001515605.1 Sinocyclocheilus anshuiensis
AATTAAAGCATTATTAAAAGCAAACATTCACTGAAAACATGCACACTTTAAATGCAAAAATTAGGCTAAAATTTTAAAGTAGCCTTTAAGAATAATAATAATTAAAAAAAAACCTTTACTGAACTTCTTGGTAATGCTCTTTTTGTTACCTTCAATGAGAAGACAGACTTTCTATAGCAAGATATTGGATTTTTTCCTTAAGGTCACTTAAATCTGCAGATGTTTTGCAGGTGTGAGATAGTTCTCTTCCTAACTGTTAGGAAAATAAGGCCTGAATATGGCTTCCTCTGCCAAGTGATCACTACTCAAAGCTTCCCAGATCTTCTTCATGCACTTAGTTCTTTAAACTGACACTGAAAGTGTTGATATTGAAAGTGTTGTTCTCTATGAAACTCTATGTGTTGTTCAAACATATAAGCTCTTCTCATGCTCATATTTCCTGGCAATTCTGCAGTAAAAATGAGTTGTAGGAGAAATTGCTTTCTTTTGAAGAAGCTCTGACATCATTATATTTATGCGTTATGTTTTCAAGATTGTTTATCTGAAGAGCTGTTCAACTTGCCTCATCCTATAATTGAAATCCCTGTTATTGTCAGAGGGACTCAGCTGATGAAAAAGTTGCATCGTTGCCTACCTTCCACAGTTTTCAAGCCTCACAAACAACAGTGCTGCTCCTGCACTAGTCTAGTGTTAAAGTAATGCAAGATGTTGAGATACGCTCATGCAGCAGTGACATCATGACCTCACAGGGCAGTACGGATCAGACAATTACAAACGAACATTTCTCTGGCATTGCCTTGGACATAAAAGGAAGCCAATCCCCAGAAACCATAGTAGAGTTCATTTTCTAACTCAACGAGAAAGCTCAAACATCAGTGAGATAATGTTGGTCATCAGAGATCTAACAAGATTTGGAAACTTATTTTTATATTTCTGTACAGATACTGGACAGATATCTTGGGGTGCTATCAAAAAAATGTACCACTAAAAACATCAGCTAAAACATAATTTTTCAAAAAGGAAACATGTTTAATTCATAATAGGAGTGAGTATGTTAAAAATAGAGAGAGAGAGAGAGAGAGAGAGAGAGAGAGAGA
>NW_015617813.1:0-1107 GCF_001515605.1 Sinocyclocheilus anshuiensis
CACTGGCAGGATATAAACATGTTGCAAGTTGCTACTTGGACACCAAGAACTACACACACCAAGCTATGTTAAAGCAGTTAATTTGGTAACACTTTACTTAAAGCCTTTATATATAATGCATTAAAAGTAGTTTTAATTATGCCTTGTAATGCACTTTAAAATGAATTGTATGAACAAATGAATAATTGTTTCCACAGTTATAGTACATTACATTACTTAGAAACTGATTGTTACATCTTTAGAAAGTATAATGCATTAAAACACATAAAAAACAAACATTACAATGCATTTTAAATGTGGTTACAATTATTTTTCTGAAAAAAAATGCATTACAATTTACATTATTAATACCTTTAATGTATTATACATAAAGGCTTTAAGTGTTATTGCTGATTTTTAGAACTGAAAAATAAGAACAACAAAACTTAAAATATAATGTCTATGGAACATCTTTGCAAACAGATGCTATAATTAAAAATCTGCTAAGACTGTCTCCTTTAAAGAGAAAACATGAAACTGTACAAACCCATACTCACTGACAGTGTCTTTGAATTTGTTCACATTAATATACATATTAGAAGACATACAATTGGGTTGTGATAACACAAATACGTATATGCTCATTTGAAAACAGTGGATAAAACATCATAATCATAATATATTATAATAATAACTTTCATCATTATGTTGAATTGACACATCTAAAGCCTCAATTTTTTGTGATATTCATTGTATAATATTCACCATTATGTCAAATCTTTGACAAACTTCGACACACACAAATTCAAATCATAACTACTTAGTGCAAAGAATTTGCTCTTCTCTGGTTTGAGAGCAGATGTTTGAACAATGAGATGACCGAAGTCAAATTTGCATAAAAGGAAAGATGTGAGATGTCCTTTGTACATTCAAATCGTCAAAATCAACAAGCTCAGAGTTACACAGCAGAACCAACCTGATATGAAACATGTAACATTGAAGCACAATTAAATATGATGTCCAGTACTGTGGTAAGTTTCAAAAACTGCAATGCGTCACAGAGTCAAATCACAGTGCTTGACGCAAGTGTATGTATGTATGTATGTATGTGTATGTATATATATATAT
>NW_015617814.1:0-1107 GCF_001515605.1 Sinocyclocheilus anshuiensis
TATCCAGGAGGAAGTCCTGAGGGCCAAGGAGTCACAAGAGAAGTGGGCAAGAGAGGGGAGGGTTATGAATTTCTCACAGGTCAGGAAATTGGTCAGGGAGGACCCGTCTTGTGACTCCTTGGCAGAGTACTTCCACTCAAAGGGATTCTTGATCCAAGAGGGGCATGACAGGTAGGGAAGTGTGTGAACGTAGAGTCAGTTAGGCATTGTAATTCATTTGTGATGGGTGTAATAGACTGTACAGGGGTGTGATAGTCATACCATAGTCATGGACCCTTTGATTCCTCCAGCGCTGCAAGGGGGTCAGCCAACATAAGGGGGTCCCTGCAAAGAGCAAGACGGACTTCCGGAGCTTCTGTCTCGCCACAATGATGTGGGTTCATCACCTTGGTCCTGCCAGCATTAAAGAGTTCAAGGTGGGCTCACAGCTGACACATTTTAGACGTGTTCAAAACACATAATATAATACATTATATTATATTATATATGGTCTTCTGAGGTTGAAGAATACACGTCAGAACCTTATCGTTTCTGTTTGAATGTTTTCACAGGTCCAGGAGTGGAACGACAGAATGCCGGAGGCAGACGGAGTCACTGTAACGCTGTCCAAAGGAGCTATTGAGTTAAGCAGAAAAGAAGAACATGTAAGATGATCACACTACACAACACACTATCAGTTCATTAACAGTTTTGTGACAGCGAACACTTAAAATGTGTGTAAATCTTTGCCGTAGTGGTTGGACTGCTACTTTGTTCATATCCGGCCAGAATATTTCAAGGCCCAAACTCCAGAGACGACAGGGACCGGTTCTTCCTCGGGGCTTCAGGTGTCCCTCTTAGCAACCCGACAGCCGATGTGCAAAGGCTACGACAAAAGCAAGTATTGTAGTGTTTCATGCGGATACGGTTGGGTTTCACGACAGGCCATGACGGACATTATACCTTCATTTCTCCCACCAATGCATGTCCGCAGGTATGTCATGAGGCTCCAGGAGAGAGCTGTGCCGCCACCAGAGCCACAGGCGGGACTGACGGTTGATGCCCCCAGCTCATCTGCGGAAGGGGAGGCACCACACATGCCGGAGAGGTACAGAATGTTTACATATA
>NW_015617815.1:0-1107 GCF_001515605.1 Sinocyclocheilus anshuiensis
CAAGTAAAACCACCAGCAGCTATAAACTTTCCTGATAAAACCCCAATGCCACACTACACACATGCACACACAGTACAAATAAAGCACACGCAAATTTAAGTCAATGTGACTTGCTGTTTGCAACCCAGTTTACTTCTATAATTTGATTGATTTCAGAGAAAAGCATTAGGGCAGGACATTTTTCCAATGGGAATTGATTGAATGTTAAAAGCCAAGCAGGTTTTAACATTTTGATTAGCGATTACAAATTAAAATAATTTCTATTTTCTTTGAAATAACGTGCACTGATGAATAGTTCACAATAAGACTTGGAATGTGAAAATGTGTTTATTTATATTTTTTTTAAAAGAGGAAAACATTACACTTTTTTTTTTTTTTTACATATACTGTATATAAAATGTTTTTGATATATTATAGAACCATTTTGATATATGTATTACAATAATTTAATGCTTTTTTCCCTTATGAAGCTTGCACGGGTTTGAAACAACATAAGTAAATGATGAATTTCCATTTTTTCAATGAACTTTCTGCTTAAGGCTTGTGCACTTTCACACAAAACTTACAGATTTACATATTTTCACTTGCACGTATTCAGATGCATGCATCTTCCACATACGCACACACTCTTACACTCTCACACTAGTCCAGAGGCCAGGTTGCAAGGCTAGTGGCTCCAGAGAGATGGGGGGATTTAGGTTTGCTCGTTCTCTTCTAGCAGTCAATACCGAGCTCATCAACCGGCCCGTTTTAATCCCTTAATCAACCACAGCGACTGACGCTTAATTGGGCAAGGAGTCCAGTAAAGATCCCTTCCTCCACCTCTGATCCCGTCAACACTTTACATAAGGGCCACTGCTCACCCCTCACGCATCTTAACCGTGCTGTGGATTCTACCGGTAAGACCTATAGTCAGCTGAGAATAAGAGCTTCTCGATCAGGGCTTTACCGTCTTGTGTGATTGACTGGAGTTTTAGACATTGCTGCAATACTAACAAGCTTACTAAGAGATCTCCACATGAGTTAAGCTAGACCTTAGAGACATTTAAGCCAGGCTTGGTAAATGTACCTGCAGTTTTGTATCCTTCATTTAAGGGCAAATTTCCT
>NW_015617816.1:0-1107 GCF_001515605.1 Sinocyclocheilus anshuiensis
CTGCGGCTCTCTAGGACCGAACTTGCCTACCCCTGCTCTAGTCAATGACTATGGGAGCATAAAGCTGGTTAAATTCAACTGGAAATGTGATATGCAAAATGGCAGTGTCACAATTCCAGAATGAAAACTCAAACATAATTACAATGCATTGCAAAATGTTTCATACTTCATTTATTAAGGCAATTATTATTAAATCTAAGAAATAATCAATATAACTGTTAGTAGGTTTAATATAAATGCTACAAAATATTGCTATAGCTTGTTCTGCTCTGTCAGCTAGCTTCATGTCGATTTGCATTGGTTTTATTGGATTAGTTGTTGCAGCCCTAGTCAGAGAAATAGCTCTTACCACAGTTAAAGTCAACCCAAAATCATTAACAATGCACTGAGCAGCATTTGTTATAGTACAAATACAACTAATTATTTTATTATATATAAAAACATGTTTAGATGAATACTCTAATAAAGTGGATTTTCAGGCAGCACATACTAATTACTACAAGCCAACATGCATGTCTGTAACAACATACAGACTATAAAACAACTTCAGTCTTCAGTTGTGGATTGCAACGAGTTGTTACTGCAAATAAGAAGCAGGCTTTAAGTTGGGCTGACAACAGCTTGTGGAGGAGCATTGTTTATTTATGCAGGAGTTAATAAATGTGCACTACAGAGCAGTGCTGAATTAGGTCATTAAAAAGCTGACGAGAAGGGGGTGGGGGCCTTAAGCAGAGTCAGGGATTAAGACTTGACTGTGGAAGGCAAGATGGTGCTCTTTTTCTCCTCCCTGGTAAGTCTCTAAAGATAGAGCGAGTTGGTTAATCGGAAGAGTGTTTCTCATGCTTTCTCAAGCGCTGACGGCTCTGATGTGTAGCATTTTAATTGACAGCCTGTGAGCTGGTAAATGGAGTCACTGCATAGGAGCATTTAAAGATTTGGCTGTGTAGCTGCTTGCATTTTAGCAATGGGTCAGTGTTATACACAGGCTGTTCAGAGGGGAGAGATCTGTGACAAAATACTAAAAAGATTCACATAGAACAGCAGCACTAGTCATTCTACTCACCCTTTCCAGTGTAATCTCCTCATACTCAAAGTCAGCCTCAGTAC
>NW_015617817.1:0-1107 GCF_001515605.1 Sinocyclocheilus anshuiensis
AACCCCGTCCAACCCAAACGCATCCAACGCAGGAGATAAACTATCGACAAAAGCGCCTTTATCCACCTCCTGGAGGCAAACGATGTCAGCGTTGTAGCCCGACAGCTCCTTCTTGATCAGATTCTGCCTGTAGTCCATGTCTAAAGCGTACGGCGCACAATAAGGGTACAGCACTGTTTTGGAAAGCTCGGTTTGAGCGTAGATGTCAGCTAGGATGTTATAAGACACAAGCCTCAGTGAAGACTCACCGGTGGCCTCCTGAGTGAACATGTGTCTGTTATCAAAGCTGCATGCTCCTGGACCGGCTTCGACTACACCTGAAGACACCAGTTCCTTAGGTTCCCCAAACCTGGATCCGTTCCCTGGAGTGCATTTCAGCATCACCTTCAAACCGATGTCCAGATTGGATGGCGTGAACACACGTTCACATCCAGCCTCCATCCAGCAGTCTTGAGGTGCATCAGGAGAGCTTTCCTTGAACCATCTGAACTCGGAGTCCCTCAGCTCTCCGAACTCCATCTCCAGCTTGGGACAAACCGGAAATCCGGCCATTAGAGATGTTGGGAGCTCAGACACAGTGAATGTCGGAGGATTCAGCTCCACTTTATACTTCAAGCTCCCGACATGCAACACGGCTCCGTCCTGCCACGCGCGCGCGCTCACGGTGTCCTCGGGCACGCGCGTCTCGTTCACGCGCAGGCTGATCTCTGGAGTCTCGCGCTTTTCTTCGTTTGGTCTGGATTTCTTCGCTTTGTTCTGTGCCTTGATGAGGCTGTTGGCTATGCGAGCCAGGACTTTCCCCAGCGGCTCCGTCTGCTCTCTCAGCATCTGTTTATTGCTGCCGTCCAGATTGAAGGAGATGGTCAGTTTGGACTCGCGCGGCACACATCTCACCACACATCTCTCCATATTCGTATTAAACCGGGCGCTGAAGAGGTTTCTGTGGGTTAGGATTGAAGAAGGGGGGATGTAACGGAAAAATAGTTTAGTTGAGCGTGACAGTCGGTTCAACATGAGCGCGGAGAAGAGAAACATCCGGTGACTGACGACTTCTTCTTCTTCGTTTTATGGCGAATAACTCCTTAGGAGCATTATCGCCACCTACTG
>NW_015617818.1:0-1107 GCF_001515605.1 Sinocyclocheilus anshuiensis
GGCTTTGTAACCACAATATCCCTTGTTCAATCATATTTGGCAGGGTGACCAGAATTTATTTGTGTTGGATTTAATGTCTATTTTCTCTCTTTACTTACAATTACCAGGTGCTTGGTGGGACATCGGGTCTATTTGGTAACCATGGGAACCAGCCGTCTCCAATGCTGTCAGTGCAGCAGCAGAGAAACCTCTCCCTGCATGAATACATGAGCATTGGGCTGCTGAAGGAAGCGGGCATCTCTGTGCCTGCGGGTTTGGTGGCCAGCACGCCTGATGAGGCTTATGCTGTTGCCAAGCAGATCGGTAAGAACTCATGAACATACACTGGACACTAATTGAGGAAAGTCATTCGAAAGTCATATTTATTCTCAAAGGGATGCAGGCTGCATAACTGTTCCATAACATATGCACACTGATTCACTTGTATTTTCCACTGTTTACATATTTTACACATTGGAATGATCTTGAGTAGTATTTCAACACAGCATATATAAATTTAGGGAATACCATTGCCAATGCTTTTACATAGGTCAGATTACAGTGTTTTGAACAGGACAGCCAGATTACCTTATGTTAGGGTCTGGAATTTGCTATGTGTTTGTGTTTCAGCTGTTGTGCTGTTCTCACACACACTGCAGTCTAAACATAGATTTGCACCACCTCTGGAGAATGTGGCTACCCTAACCTTTAATCTAACTGTCAGCATATAGGCAGCACCTGCACAGACCCATGATGGACAGGCAGTGCTGTTAGCTAGAATAAAGGAGGGTAGGGTGTCACAAACATGGAGGAACTAGCTTTAGACTGAGAAACATGTAACATTAGAGAATGGGTTTAATTGACCCATTAGTTTGAACCTAGGTGTGTCTCAGATCAGCATAAAATTGGATTTCACTCCTTAACTTGCTGTTTCCAAATGAATAATCATTTGCTGTGCATTGCATTTCTGGTAAATACACTGAAATGTACATTAAGGGTTGCAAAAAGTGGGAGTATTTTATGTGCAGAATTGCAACATGGACAAAGTTGGAAATATCCATAGTTTCACAATGTAAAATCAGCGGTTTAATGACGTTCCGTGGGGCACTTCCCTTTTTCAGAGCTCCA
>NW_015617819.1:0-1106 GCF_001515605.1 Sinocyclocheilus anshuiensis
CAAAAACAAAAGTGTTGCGTTTATAATTTTGTTCAGTGTAAATTTGAGTGTCATCAGCATAAAAATTACAGTTAAGGTCAAGAGAGCTTAAAAGCTAGCCAAGTGGGTTAATATAAATGGTAAAAAATAAGGGACAAAGAACTGAGCCCTGAGGGACACCAGTAAGGACAGGACAGGACCTACACAAACCATGTTCCCGTTCAGGATCTCAAATAGCTACCTCCTAATTATCAACATCCTTAGGTAGAAATGCTTTGCTAAAGATATGAAAAGCTTCACAAGTTGACGGGATTGGTTACATGTTTAACCGTAGGAAACAGGCTGTTTCAAACCACATTTTTAAGACTATCTTTAGTACAATGATGTTGCAGCAATGACGTTAACTAATTAATTTGCACATGGTTTGTCTTTAAGCATATTTAAAAAAACAGATAGGCATGTAAACAATGTTAAAAACTTGATTTTCACCACAGGGGTCTTTTAAAGATTTCTACTTTTTTGTAGAAATGGAATACATGTTACACAGCAATCAGAAAATAATGACAGACAGTTTTTGTGGAACTATTTCTTTATGAATAAAATATTTATATATATGTAAAGGCGCTAATCATTGAAGACACACCTGGACAGAATGAGGTTGTTTGGGATGCTTGTAATGAGTGACACTGAAGCACAGAGAATCCTTGGCACTCTCAATCAACATGAGCGTTGAGCACTGTGGTAAGTAAAGAGAAACAAGAGAGAAAACAATGGCAGCTTCACCAAACAAGAGGCATTACCTCTTATTCGCCTCTTAAAATTCTTAAGCGGTAAAGGCTTCACACTACATTAGTGCTGACTGTTCAGACAATAAATGAATGAAAAACAAAGTACTTCTCTATGAAAACAGATAAAGTCATACCGAGATGTTGGTCTTATACACATAATGTTCTCCTCTGCGTTTGGTGATAAGGAGCATGCGGTCAAAGAGAAAGAGCGTACGTTCATTCTTGGCACGATGGACACGAAAGGTGCCCTCTAGAACCAATTCTCCATATGTAGTCAGATCAGGTCCCTTCCAGTTTATGAGCAGAGACTGGACCTCCTGAGATAGATTATGGAGGTAC
>NW_015617820.1:0-1096 GCF_001515605.1 Sinocyclocheilus anshuiensis
ATATATATATATATATATATATATATATACAGCTTGTTATAAATACCGTAACCTAACCATAACTCTAGCATAAAACTTGTAATTTTTTTAAACCATTTTTTACAATTGGAGAAGCCCCCAAAAGAAGCCTTTGACACATTTGGCTCACTCCAGGGCACAGATTTGTCCCCAAAATATGGTTATGTACACACACGCACACACACACTCGTCTTTTTCCCTCAGAGCCAAGTAACTCTTGACAGCTGTACACTAAATAGGGTGGTGTGTCCTCTGTCCTTTTTTGAAATATTTCGATTGATTCGCCCTTGTCAGTGTTTGCTATTTCAAGTATCACTATTACTATTGCTCATACTTTATTCCAAAACCTTGTTATCTACATTGAAGAGGAAACTGAGACTTGGTGTTGGTTGTTTTGGCTTGTGCTAGTAAGCAGTTACACAGAACAGCTTAGCAACCACATAGCAATGTACTGAAAACCACTTTAGCAACCATATAGCAACTCTCACAGCACACTGGTATTTAGTTTCACAGAAGCAAGCAGATTACTTTAGAAAATGCAACAATCTTCTCATATGTTGTTCATGATCCTAAATGTAACAGGACTGTATGTGCAGACGTGTCAGTGTTATGCAGTCTCATTAGTAGTTTGCAGGATGGATTTACAGTAAACATGGAAGTATTGAACATTTTTATTAATAGATGAAAGCATTGTCATATTAGACAATGGATTTAATAAATAACAGTGTAAGGAATATCAGGTTGATCAAGCACTCTTAAAAATAAAGGTTCAAAAAGTCGGTTTTCGCAGTGGAGAAACATTTTGGGTTCCCAAAAGAACATTTCAGTAAACAGTTCCTAAATAAATCCTTTTTTCTTCTTAGTGAGAAGAGCATTTTAATACTCCAAAGAACCTTTTTACACTCTAAAGAACCTTTTGGATGTTAAAGGTTCTTGTAACCATAGATGCCAACGCCAAACCTTTATTTTTAAGATTATAATAGAGTGCGTACATACTAGGTTTCTTAAAATGTAGAAGTGATTCTTTTAAGATGGCACCTTTAAGATGGTCTTTCTGAGATGTTTAGGAGCCCTCTGT
>NW_015617821.1:0-1108 GCF_001515605.1 Sinocyclocheilus anshuiensis
ACCAAAAGTGCTCACAGTAACCTAATTGGTATGCTTCTCCTGACCGCCCTTATTGTAGCCACGCTAATCATAGTCCTTTTGTAGTAATAAAGGACGCTACTAAAGAAACCTCCAGCCTTGCTAGGGTTTTCCTCTAGGCCCCCCCTGCTTTTCTTCAAGCCCCTTAAGCAGCCACTCTGCACCCAGAATCTATTCGGTGATTGACAGCTGGGCTCAGAATACAGTGGAAAAGGTTTAAGAGTCCTTCCGTATATTAGAAACCGTTTGGGATCATGCCACCTGCTTCACATCCTGCTAGAAAGAAGAAATCTTACCTCATTCAGAGAACAACTAGAGTGCCCGGGCTAAAAAGCTGCAAAACAAAGACAGTGTCTTATGGTGCTTTCACATAGAGCTTTTGGTGCCGTTCGTTTTCGTTTTGATTCATTGGGTTTGACTGAAATCAGTTGTCCAAACCCAGGTAAGGTTTGCTGGCATGCATCCAAGCACAGTTCGCAGTTAGTTTTAAAGCAATCCAATCATAAGTCGCAGATGTGAATCTTTATCATTATAGTATAATGCATTTCTTGTAGCTGATTGTTTCCAAGTAAACAAGTTCCAAGCAGATCAGTTCAAATTCTTCACATCTCTTGCTATACAGAGTGAGGGTGGTGGAACCAACTTCGGTTCAGACCAAACAATCTGACCATTTGTGAAAATCGTTTTAATGCTGGAATATACTGCACAAAAAAATTCCCAGATATTTGCCCCGATTTGAAATCTGGAGGAGGTGACGTTTGTTCCCTAAAGTGAGAGCCAGTTTACAGGTTTTGGGCAGTCAGAGTTGACAGATTTCACAGAAAATTGGTTGGTGTATGATCATCATTTTTGCCTTGGACTATGGCCATGTTCACACTGCAGCTAAATTCGGTTGTCAATTCAGTACACACACAGTTTAGTAAATTACAGGAGTGACAACTGCATTCGACAACCAAACTGACTCCTGAAAAATGCAGGTAGTGACAACCGCATTTGCTGAAATTCTACACAGTGTCAATGGAACTGAACTGATCAACTAATGATGTCTCTTCCTCTTTACTAGCTATAGCACGAAATAAACATGAATGAA
>NW_015617822.1:0-1108 GCF_001515605.1 Sinocyclocheilus anshuiensis
AGGTTAGCAGATGAATCTCAGAGCCAGAGCAGAGCAACGGATGACTCAGTCGGTCACCATGGAAACCGCATAAAGACCAGTCCCCAATGCAATTTCAACCACTTAGGGTCTAGGGTTTAAAGGCTGAGGTACGGTAAATAATGGGTGTAAACAACAATCAAATGTAAACTCCTAAGAAAACAAAAGGAGCCTAAACAATGAGTACATGCACCTTATTATTGATGAAATGAAGCATTGCGTGGCCAGGAGGTGATGACGAGGCTGTACGATAAGCAAAGGTATCTAATTAAAACACACAAAGCATCCACAGTGGTGCACTGCAGCAGAGATCAATATTAGCAAGAAGGCTACACTGTAGACTAATTAGAATTGAAATTAAAATGGAGCGGAGAGTAGCAGGTTTATTCAGAAGCTTGGCTCGATTCACGGCTGTTACGGGGTGGAAACTTTGAATGGTGGGAGGGGGTCCAAAAGGAACAGATGAACAGCAGTGCTGAGGAACAAATGAGTGGAAAAAGAACATTAGCTACACAGGAGCCACTTTTACTTTTCATCTAATTCTAAAAGAAACAGGCTGTAGACAGATCTCACTGAATCACTGAATGGTGGAGTTGTCTGTGGTCATATCAGTGGTTTATCAGTGCCGTTACACGCTGCACTTTGTGAAGTGCTGTTACTGACCAGGGTTCCTTAGTCATGTTGAAGGTATAATGTCGATCTGCTACTCCACTTTTTCCCCAAGTGGTCAGAACACTGTATTTGTGCTGAAGTGGACAAGGCTTTAGACCTTTGAAGGGTCAGTTCTTCTGCTTGATTAGTCTTCAATCACTCGTTTACTCTGTCTGTGTCCGGTTGCCTCATGTTGCCTTAAATCCAATAGATTTCTTGAAGTTTGGGGGTTATCTTGTATTCCTTGAAATGATAGATAAATTTACTTACTCTCATGCGATTCCAAACCTGTTTGACTTTTTTCTTCTGTACAACACAAAAGACGATATTGTGAAAAATGTCTCTGATGTTTTTGGCAGTACTATTAAAGTAAATGTGGTCCAGTGAGTTGTTTTGGACCTCAGTGCATATTATTATATGGACAAAATGTTCTTTAATA
>NW_015617823.1:0-1108 GCF_001515605.1 Sinocyclocheilus anshuiensis
AAATTTTTTCCAGGCTGTTTTTTATTTCTGTTTACAGGACAAGAAACATTTTGATTCTTCAATGAAACATAACATCCAGGTTAACTCCAGAGATGGTTCACCCAAAAATTAAAATCCTGTCATAATTTACTCATCCTCAAATCGTTCCAAACCTGCATGACTTTCTTTCTTCTGTTAAACACTAAACAACACATTTTGAAGAATGTTGGTGACCAGACAGCTCACGGTAGCCATTGACTTCCATAGTATTTTTCTCCATGCAATGGAAGTCAATGGCTACCGTCAACTGTTTGGTCATTTTTGGCTGCACTGTGCCTTTAAGTCTCAGTCTGAGCAATGAAAGAGTGTCGTCTGAGCACTAACAGGTATGTGTTTGTGTGTGTTTCTATCCAGTGGTTTGGGTGTGTGTTTGTGACATGTCAGCGTTTGATAAGCAGATGGCCCGCGTGTCTGTACCTGCTTACCGTAGGGACGCCACTCAGTGACCCGGTGCAGTGTGGGTAGAGAGGGGTGTCAGCAGTCTCGCTCTAATGAATAATAATCTCGTGCGTGTGACAGACGGCGAGGGGGAGAAACTTGAAGGCGATGCTAATTCAGTGATTCCAGCAACTCCTCGGACGGATGTTTTTGTCATTTCTGGACGGGCTCCAAAGCGGAGGGAGGGGTGACGTTCCCTTTGATGAAGAGGCTCACCTTTACAGTGGGAAGCGTGTGTCCGCGACGCTCTCATTAATAATGCGATCGGGTCAACACAACCTCTCTTGTCTGAATATATGAGATTCCCTCTGTAGTTGTAAGTTTGAGATGTCCCTGTGCGGCCCCAGCGCTCCACCTGTGTGTGTTTACACGCCGATTCGTAATACAGCATCACCCAAACGCAGGGAAACAAGGACGGGATGGAGTCACACCGAGGTCAAAGCCAGCAGATTCCTGCTAAATGACTTTTAGTCTAAAGAGACGGCCCAGAAATCACGTTCACTTTTGAGAGGGTCATACTGTGAAAAAATTATTTTTCAAAGTTGCAAGATCATTGAAGTATGTTTTAAAAGAAAATACTATTTAAGTTTTTCTACTTCAAAATTTCATGTTTAATTCAATGTTTTACTTG
>NW_015617824.1:0-1107 GCF_001515605.1 Sinocyclocheilus anshuiensis
CTTTCTTAGGTTTCAAAACAAAGCGAACATTAAGTGCACTCAAGACTATGCCATTTATAAAAAATAATAACAATAGTAATAACAACTGTAGTAATTACATTAGTAGTAACAAATTTAAAGCATTCTACACAATTCTCATTATACATATATCACCTTGACCATCAGGCTCCGCCCCCCTGAGAATACACCATGGGTTCAAGTTCTGGTTCAACACATCTGTATCAATTGCAAAGCAACTTCTTAATAGCTTAGTTACTTAAACAACAACAACAATTATTGTGAGGAAAAAGACAATTTAAACCATCATAACATTATTTACATAAATTGAACCTCATTGTCATACATCACAGATCCTTGGTATTTACAGCGATAATATTTAAAGAAACAAAGCTTTGCTCCTCTTCATTCAAGCTTGTGGCTTTTTACCTGAAATTAAGGACAAAACTATTTAAATTCTCATGGAAATTCAAAAACCTACGGAAATATTGAGAAAATCTCTGGATTACAGACTGACCTCACTGAGCAGCAATGCACTGGCGGCATTTGTAGATCTTGGGATTATGTGTCCTTATGTGATTCCTCACATTTCTCTGTCTGAAGAAAGTTTTGCTGCACAACTGCAAGAGAGAGAATTAAATATAAAAGCCAGATATAGAAGTCGGTGTGGGAAATGAAAACTTACTGTAGTGCTTTTGTTTTTGGTCTTTTGTCACTTTTATAAAGCAGAGTAGACTGAAATGATGGAGTGAGAAAGGAGAAATGGATTTGAGAAATTCTGCGAGGCGGATTCAAACCCACTCTGCTCTATCAATATGCTCAACATGCGCAAACCGCTAGTTCACAGCTCTGATGCTACTTTTTTTTTTTGCAAAAAGGATAAGCAGGGGTGCACATAAGTTTTTCGGTCTGGTTCTCATGACAGCACCTGGAGATTTGATTGGTATTCACACTACATACAGAGTGTGACTCATTAAATAACTATTTAAAAAAAATAATATTAATAGTGATAATAGTATTATTGCATTTATTCATTTTGTATTTTAATTAAACAAAATAAATAAAATAATGAGTGAGTGAGTGACGTGACATGTGGCCAAGTATGGTGAC
>NW_015617825.1:0-1106 GCF_001515605.1 Sinocyclocheilus anshuiensis
TTAGCCATTACACCACATTAGATTTGTCATCAAATGAGTCAGGCACAGACTAAATGTGTGCATGAAAGTGTTTGTGAGATTTGCAACGGTGACTGATGTAACTGGGCACAGAGAGTGCTGGGTCTGGCAAGGACTTGTAGAAATCAATAGTGTAAATGACCCTTGCCAAAAGGTTTGCAGTGATTCAGGTTTAATTGGATTTATGTGTGAAACCTGATGCGTTTCGCAGCTCTCATCATCACAGTAAATCGTCAGAGATGTTTTATTTATGTCACTCTGTTGCTTATAACACTCATTTTTCTTTTGTTTCTCCTTTTTTTCTGATCTTTTCCTTGTATGTTAGCTTATAAGCAAAGAAAAGTGTCTAATGCTGCTGATTATATTAGATATTTTTAGAGGAGTTGGGGAAGCCACTGTGTTTTATTGAATAGACTTTATTCTTTGCAGAAGAAGGACATGGAAGTGCTGCGTGGTTACCTGTCACTTCATCAGACGGCCGAAACACTCACACTGAAGTGGACGCCCAATCAGCTAATCAATGGCACTCTGGGAGACTGTGACTTGGAGAAGAGGTAATATATACTGTACACACACAGGGGGAAATCTGGTAAATTAGGTCATCAGATAAAATGGGCCGGAAGAGCTTGGAATGATTTGAGATGGTCAATCACTGCAATTAATTTTGCTACAACTGTACTTGCTACAACTGGTCCGAGATTACTAGGTTGGAAAGAGCAATTACTTTTACAGAGGATGTACAGGAAAAGCATAAAATGAGTGTCCTGATGTGCTGATTGCTGGTTTGTAATGATAAGGTTGATATGTTTGTAAGAAACAAATAGACATCTAAATGTGAGGTTATTTAGCAAAACAACATTGATTATTTTATTGAAAAGACTGTTAGGTTGCTGATCTGTTTTAACAGAACAATTTTCTCTCTCTCTCCCACTTTCTCTCTCTTTCTCAATTCTTTTCATCACCCTATAGTATTTACTGGGACTACGCTTTGACTGTGCCTTTAAGACAGATCGTCTGCATTCATTGTCACCAGCGCCGTGAGCCTGATTATTATATTATATTATATTATATTATATTATATTATATTA
>NW_015617826.1:0-1108 GCF_001515605.1 Sinocyclocheilus anshuiensis
AAAATACATACGTATGCAACTGATAACTTTAGTCATGTTTACTTAACTCAATAATAACTTGACTGGACCTTACAGTCAACATGAATCGATACTGACCCTATTTACTTTCTTAATATATTACTTAGCCCTATTCATCAGTGTTCATCACCAAAATGTAAAAACGTTCTCAACCTAATTTTTCTCTTCCTCTCATGTAACAAAAGCCACATAGGCGGGAAAATAATATTAACCAATAATATCATAGCCTAACATGTTAGATCTAATCGAATGCAAACAATGAATACTATATTTTAAGCTGAATCAGATGTACCTCAGATTTCTCTGTATATATCTGTCTCAGTTGCTCCACCTCAGTCTCCAGTTGAGCGGCTGTAGACAAAGCGTCTTCATACTTTTTCTGCAGCTCACCTTTCACCCTCTCGCAGTCTTTTTGTTCACGGATATATTTGGCTGCCTCTGCGTCCCTATTACCCTGAACATATCAATTCCAAACATTAACAGACACAGCCTACTGCAACACTGACATTGCTTCTTTATTTATCATCAATTTATTTATTCATTTATTTAATCATGTAAAGACGTATTCATAAGGAACATCTGGTTTTACCTTTAGAATATCTAAGGTGGTCATTTCAGTCATTATCAGGCTCTTCATTTTGTCGATCTCTTTCTGCCCACCAAAAAGAAAAGACATCAAAATCACTTGATTAGGAAGCAAAACTTGGCAAACAAGACAAAAACAAAATCCAAAGCAGCTCAGAAATGACTACAGTATAATTCCCTATAAACATGTTATCTTAACAGTTGTCAAAAGAGACCAATAAAGACATTAAACTACTGTAATCAACCAATACTGCTAAACCTCTTATGTAAAATAATAGTTTACGTAACTGTTTATTAGTTATATAAGTAAATATTTACTCGCCTTCATGTTGTTCTAAGTTATTTTTTTCTATAGAACACAAAAGTAAATTTGAACGGGGCAGGTGTCCTCTTACCCTGTTCTTCAGCTCCTCCAGAAAGGTTTGGCGTTCTAGACAGTCCAGCTTGGCTTTGGTGTCCAAGTGTACAGCAGACACCTGGTCAAACTCGGCTTTGACCGGTTTCC
>NW_015617828.1:0-1108 GCF_001515605.1 Sinocyclocheilus anshuiensis
TCATTGTAAATGTCAGTGCGAAGGACCCGCAGTGACCTGTGTGCAATTCCCTGACCATTTTGACTGTTGCCAGAGGATCCATTTCCAGTGACTGTTTGAAAAAAGTCAAAAACTGCTTTTTCGAGCCTGCAGGTCCGACTTGAGCTTAGATTGAGGATTCTGCTCTGATCTCAGTGATGAGCTACAGAGAATCAGACCACTGAGGCATTTGAAAAAGTGTTTCAGCTGAATAGATATTGCAACCTTGAGGGAATTGTATCTTGAAAATATTTCTAATTGTACAAAATGCTTCAATTTGCTCAGCCAAGTTAAATAAAAATTAAATAAGCAGAATTTATAATCAGGATTCCTATTAGAATAAAAGTATCAAAGGGCACTAGCATTTTCATCATGATATTAAGTATTATCAAGGCCAATATCACTGATATTGATACCAAAAATGATATTTTAAGAATTACATATTAAATAAGCAGATAATCAGGATTCCTATTAGAATAAAATTAGAAAAAGGCACTAGCATTTTCATTCTGGTACTGAATTCTAATTATTATCAAACCCATATATTGCTGATATTTATACCAAAAATTATATTTTTGATTATAATTAACACAATAATGCACAATAATGTTGTACGATTTACCTTTTTATGTGCGGATGAAAAGTTCTCATGTAAAATAAGTTAGTTCTACAAAGAATCCGGAATATTCTAAATGAAAGCTCATGGCCGCATGGTAAGTAATTTGCATAAAACGCATTTTATATGTATTTAAATTACTCACCTGAAGTATGCATTTTTTTACATACAGTGTGTGATTTTTCATTTGAATGATATGGTTGAATTATGACTTCTGCCTGAACATTATTTTATGTGCAAGTACGTTTATATTTACATTATATTTGTTACAAACATTCTATTCTCATATTAACAGTAAATAATATGAACAAAAATAAAACATTTTTACAGTGTATTTCCTAACATGGTTGGTTTTTCCATGTCAAAGCTTATGATAATTATTCAGGCATTCAAGCTGAATATTGATACTGATATTAAAAATTTGAGAATTGATATTACAGTTTTTCTGAATTGCTAAAACACATTTCTTGAAAC
>NW_015617829.1:0-1108 GCF_001515605.1 Sinocyclocheilus anshuiensis
TATATATACATACAGTATATTTGTAATATCAGCCAATAAACTAAAACAGCACTATCATGCATACTTAAAAAAACCTTTTGACATACATGAAAGACACTGCCTGATTAGCTGTCACATCATGTGTGGTGAGGACACATTGTTTGGCATTTTTTTCTAAATTTTATCCCAATATGATTCACAGCCTGCCTTAGCAACACCGCTAATTAATAACACAGAGCATGAATGTGCTGATGTGAGCCACTGTCACTGCAGTCACCTCAACCTGACAGGAACAGCCAAACATCGCAAATCTCACTGTACTTTGACTGCTTCAGCACTGACAGAGATAAACTCTGCCCCTAAGAGCATTACAACAAGATCTGGGAAGCAGAAAGAAAACGAAAATCAATCTAAAAGCTTGGCACACTGCAGCAAAAGCAGACAATCTGGCAGGAAGCTGAGGAAAGCTACTGACCCATGCAGCACATGAGCGCCACCAGCAGAGTGTCCCCCCTCATCAGATGGACCGATCCCAGCTCAGGTGCCTTCAGCAGAGCGTTGTGCATGTCTGACCACCACGCAAGTGTGCGAGCCGCCGCTGAGGGTGGGACTCAGCTGGCTTCCCCGCGAGGCAGCAGCTACTAACTTGCTTTTCCTCTCAGTATTCCCTCGCAACCGTCTAGAACAAGTCCCATCAGGTTTTCCAGCAGCACGCAATGAGTAACAAGCTCCACCACATGGTAAATGTTTACATAAGAACAGCGTGCTGGAGTCTTCACTGCAGTGAGTTACTAAGGCTACTTGCTGAAGCTCTGAGGATATGATTCTGCTGAGCAATATATTCAGCGACACGTTCTGCACAGTGCTCCTGTGTGAAGCAGCAATGAACAGGCACGGTTCTTTGAGGAAATAATGATCTTTACTTTGTACACAGACACACCACAGCTAAAACTTGCCACTCCATTTCTGAGTGTTCAATCCCATTCTGTACACACAGACTTCAGTCATTTATGGAAATGACAACCAAATTGTACAATCAAATTCACTCCTAAAAATTCAGTTACAGTAGCATTTACATTACAGCATTTACAGCAGGGCTGTCCAAACTCGGTCCTGGAGGGCCGGTGTC
>NW_015617830.1:0-1108 GCF_001515605.1 Sinocyclocheilus anshuiensis
ACAAACAAATCAACATTACGTAAATGTATACATTAACGGTAGTTATGTTATTTAATCTTAGTAGAATTTTGTTTATTAGATTATAGCTATTTAGGCTGTATTGTAATATTCTATAAGTTATAACTTTACTCAGTTTACACACAAAGAAATTAAAAAACAACATTTATGCAGAAATTCTTGTTTTGAAGAGACAATATATATATATACACACACACACAATTTTGTTATGTACTGTATTTAAGAAAATTGAAGAAATTTGCTGAATGAGATGTTTTGAATTGGTTATTTCCTCCTCTCTGATCGGATTGGTTAATATCTGAGCTAGTGAAAAAAATAATGACTTTTCACTAAATGATGAAAATGTTGCCAGTTTCAACAATGCCATCTGCTGATGCAGGTTTATTTTGTCTGACACACAATAAGCCGTTAAATAACCTCATTCGACATGCAGCGTGTGAATTTCCTTTAACCTGTGCTCTTTATTGCTGCTGACCCTCTGTTCCACTGGAAGTTTCACCATGGTGGCGACCAGCAAGAGTCACTTACAATTCAGGTGGATCTTTTTTGCTGCTCCTGGACAAAATCTGTACATCATAAACATCAGTGACAGCCACACTCTTTGAAAAGAAGAATAAGTTTAATCATATTTAAGTCTGAAACAATTTGAAAGACGACTAAACATTTTAAATCACATTTAAGAGCAATGGATCTCTGTGTCGTTAGGCCCTCCCATCGGCTCTACCTGTCCATCAGGTTCTCTAGCCATACATCAGGACATTTCCCCATTTACGCTTAGAACAATAGATCTGCATTTGAGCGCTGACTCGCTTCAGGCAAAATGCTCTTTGTGATATAGCCAGCAGTGTGTTTGCTGTATTCTTTTAAACCTTTAGTAGTCTGTTCAGTCAAGACTGAGAGAAGCGGATACAAAAAAATAGATGAGGAAGAACCCTGTACACCATCTTACTTCTTTTGAATAATTAGTCCTTTACGGGATAGGACAGGTGAACCTCTTAAAATCTGTCAAGAACATGTGCGGGACATATTGCATCTCAAAACCAAAAGAAAAAATTATAGATTTTTCATCAAGACAATTTTAGGACCATTC
>NW_015617831.1:0-1108 GCF_001515605.1 Sinocyclocheilus anshuiensis
TTTTACAATTCAGTGATTCGTGGAAAAAGAAATGCAGCAGAAGTGCAGAAGACAAGAATAACGCCAAACAAAGCAAGACGTCAGATGAGGAAATTCAAATAAAGTTATTATTGACGATAATAACAGCAGCATCTGTACATGAGAGGCACTCATCTGCTTCCAGCAGCGCCGCCGCAGGATGGGACTGTTTTAATTCGAGGCTGTAATTGATCGAGGCTTTGAAAGATTAATTTATGACTGTTTGTATCCGTATGAAACCCTGAACAAAGAAACAGAAGATGCTCTTTTCCTCTTTCCATTCGATTCTCTTTTCCTTCTGGGCAGCCGCTCTCGGTTCAATATCGCTGCCATGGTAACCTGTGGATTCCATGTGAAATATTGATAAGGACGTGGCCTTATTTTTGTCCAGAATGGAGGTAAGGGGAGGCCACATAAGCGTTCGGAGAACAAAAGACGAGTGCAGGCACCACGAGATGCTCTCGGCAAACAGCTGATAAAACAAACAAGCTTTAATGAAGCTATCGAGGGAGTCATAAACTCCTCTTGACATCAGTTTTTCTGGGTAATCACAGAGAAATAGAATAAATAAAACATTAGTGTGCGTGTTTGATCTCGAACAAACTCTCATTACGTATTCATGAGCGCTGAACTAACCACGCCTCCTCATGAATATTAATTTATATCGAATATTTATTAATGTCATTGTGTCTTTTGTAATGCGCGATGAGAAAAATTCAATCTACACCTCACTTGTTTTTAAATTAGATGTCTTTAAATAAAACATTCTAATTTCATTCTTCATAATGAATAAATGAATGGGAAGCCATTTCAGCAAATTAATTCGCACCACTTTTCATAACAAGCACTTAAGAGCTTCCAAATAATAACATGTTGATGAGTGCTGCTCGGATTGCATCATCATGTGATCGATGATCTATAATTAATGATCTGAGTGAAAGCCTCTCTGATTGAATGAATGCAAACGACTCTCTGATCACATGACCTGACAAAACTGGCATATAAAAGCAGCGTTTGTGAAGTTAAGCATCTCTGATTCTCACCTAAGTTCTCGATGGAGTAGTAGCGCTGCTTGCTGTCCACTCTCACG
>NW_015617832.1:0-1109 GCF_001515605.1 Sinocyclocheilus anshuiensis
AAAACAAAACATAAAAATAAAAACTAATTCAAATTGATTCAGAGTTGGCACAAAATTATGAAGACAAATTTATATATATATATATATATAAAACCATAAAAAACATATGTTTCTTGAAATAAAATAAACTTTAACTGAAATACAATTAAATATAGATTATAAAACATAAATAATTATTTCCGCTATTGGCCAAGGAAACTAATTAATATTTTAGAATTTTGTTAATATTTTATTTTTTTGACATTTCTTTTATATATATTAACATTTTATTGAGATTTAAAAAAAATATTTTCGGTTTTCATTTTAAAGTTTAGTTTTTTTTTTTAAACATGTCTATATAGTTTTTATTAATTTTATTTCAGCTTTAATTTGATTATTTTGGTATCAAGTTAGAATAAAACTGAAATAAAATTAAATAAAATTATAACAACTACACAGACATTTAAAAAATAATAAAAATCACAAAAAACAGCACCGTTACTAAGACAGAAATCAAACATTTATGACTGGATTCATTCATCAGGGTTTGATGATCTGTTATGGAAGTAAACAGGGTCAGGTTGAGCTGAAATATCATTTGTCAGGGGTTTCTGCTGACGTCATTATTTGCTCGATTGCGTTCGTCTGTGCAGATATGAGCGTGTCTGTGCTCCATTGCTTTTGTTTGGTGTTTTTACACCTCAGCTCCCCCTGCCCTCCTCGGCCGAGCGCTGGTCCGACTTCAGCTTGACGAACTCTTTGGCCACCTCGTCGTTGTTGCGCTGCGAGAGGATGCGGAGGACGGTGAGGCCCGTCTCGTCCATGTGGATGCGTTTGGCGAGCGGGAGCCAGCAGGTGGCGCTGCTGCGAGACGTTAGCTCCTTCAGCTGAAGCACAGTCATGCCCACGCTCCGGTCCTCGCGCGCGAAACAGTAATCCTTCACACACACCTGCAGCTCGTAACCCTCCGGACCCAGCTCACTGCCCAGCACACTAGAGAGGGAGCGAGAGAGAATCACATCAGTGACGCCTAGAAAGATAGTGTCTCGAAACACTAAATATAAAAAAAAAAATAGTGAAAAAAATCAATTATAAAACGGAGAGTTCCGGTCCTTGATTCTGATTGGCTG
>NW_015617833.1:0-1109 GCF_001515605.1 Sinocyclocheilus anshuiensis
AGTTCTAGCCCCCATGAAAGACTGCTTGAAATTCCCCTTCAAAAAACTCTGTTTTCTGTAGGGTTTAAAGTGCTGATTAATCGCTTACAAGAAGGTAAGAAGTCAGCCCTTTCCTTTCATCCTCATCCTTCCTCTAGCAGCTCTCCTGACAGAGGGAGAGAGATGAGAAGTGAAAGAAAGCAAAGGAAATGCAAATACTGTGGCTTTTTTCTCTTACTTGTACACTCTCTCCAGTACAGTCTATTGCTCACACTCTATTGCCCAAACCTTCTTTGCTCTCTCCCTCTCTCATTGAGAGCAGAACATAGGACTTAAGGGAGTGATTAGAATTTGTGGTGAAATTGGAAGTGAGGAGAAAGAACAGATAGGGGAAATATGGAGCACTAAGGGGGAAAAAAAGGGTCTTGTCGATTAATATTCATGTGAATGGCCTAACTGTGCTCTGGCAGGGTATTAATGAGACCAACGGCCTTCAGGTGAAGGCGGCAAAAGAGAGAGGTGACAGAGAGATTTATCCCTCCTTTAGTTTCCGGTTGGCTTGACTAGAGAACATTTTATCAGGGCACAGCTACCAGGGCTTTCACCTTGAGCCACCACAAGCAAACAAATGAGATATTAACTGTACATCAGGCAGCAGATTTCCAAAGGATTGCCCACTTTCCCTTACAGGTATACGCACGTTTGATATCAACTTGGCAGTAGTATAAAAAGTCCTTAATTACTTTGACAACTACATATATTTTCTGAAAAAAAGAAATTATGTGAGTGATGCAAAACTTGCTTTCATTATGCTAAGATGTTTTAAATGGTTGGTATTGTATTGCTATACGATTCCTAACTTGTTAGGGTACAATGCGGTTACTAGGGTTTTGTGGTAGATTGCCAAGGAGTTGCGATGCTATTTAAAGGCATTCTTTCTTGTTCTTTTTGCATACTATATGGTTGCTAGCTGGTTTCTTACCATCTCAAGTTAAAATGTGCCTACCCCAAGTCATATTCAAGATATTCTAGTCCCCCTTTTATCATCCCTAACCCTAGGGCTAATTCTAACCTTAACCCTAACAGCTGAAAATTGTAAGTAAATTGCTTAGTAGTATATACAGTGTATA
>NW_015617834.1:0-1108 GCF_001515605.1 Sinocyclocheilus anshuiensis
ATGGACATTTGCAGCAGCCAATAGCTGCAGGCGGCGCCGTCCTCAGTGGCATTCTGTACATAAACTTAGTTTACTAGTCTGCGATAGCAAGCCAATGCTTATCCATGTTAACAGAAAACCTTCTAAAACAGGATTAGCAGCGAGATGGTGACTAGCACGACGGACGGCACACAAACGCCAACCTCACTTACTGCGCTTCAAACGGACCAATAATCAGAACATCTGCCTTAGACTACATCTGAAATATGACTGTAACTGAGTGAAAATAGACATACAGATTTGTGTAGAATATGATGGCAATCCAGTGTCATACCATATTACTGTAGTACTGTAGCTGTGGAAATAATGCTTTTAAACACATACTTACATGAATAAATAATATTACCATAGTTACCTTCTATAGTATAGTAGATAATATGGAATTAATTATAATACAGAAAATTATAAAATAATTATTCAATCGCACTGTTTATAGACATCATAATCATTTATTTAGTAGTAGAAGTATATTGTGTGTATGCAATGATTTAGGTTTTTTTTTTCTTTTGTTGTTTTAAAATGTCTTAATTTTTTTATTTAATTTTTGGTTTTAGTTTTAGTTATTTCAAGTTAAAGTAGATGAAAATTAGAAATATTGCCTTAGAAACTAGCTGAAATAAAATCTTATTTTTATATTGTATTTGAGTTAACATTTATTTTTATTCCAAGGTATATTTTATATTTAATTATAATATTTTAATATTATAATTTAATTATATTTAATCACAAATATTGATGCAATTCAGTCATAAAAAAGATGCCATTAAACAAATATTAAAAATATTCTGTTATTTTTGTTGTTTCTACATTAATCTGAAGATCAAATGTGAAATTATTGCAATATAAAAGTATATTTAAAAACTTCTCTTAGACAAAGACAACAGCAGCAGATGTATCAGAAAGCAGAGGAAAGGAGAAACTGCGTCTTGACTGTCAGATGTGACCTTCTACTTCTCTTTATGGGTTAAGCAGCCTTAATGCGTTCTGTATGCCTTCTGTCACAGTCTTTGCATATATGATACCAAATAATTGGGATTTATACATTATTCATTGTGTACTAATGCAGGTG
>NW_015617835.1:0-1109 GCF_001515605.1 Sinocyclocheilus anshuiensis
CACAGAGCCACAGCATTCCACTGCAAGAGAAACACAGTTCTGGAATTAATTCAACCAATCAGGTCTCTCAACACAACTTCATGGCAATTCCTAACTATTTCACATTTACTTACTCATACAATCTCATTTGTGTGTTTTTGTACAATTTGATTACCCCCTCAGTGACAGTAATGTTTAGTGGTGGACATTTATGCTGTTTTTTTCCCCCTAAACGTATGTTTTTGTACGATTCACATCACAATAGTTACTAAATAAAAGTTGGCAAAATAATTACATTTTCCAGTGAGACTGGGATCCAAATAAAACAACTGTTACAGATCTACAATCCATACACACAGGTCAGAAAATACATGTCAAAATTGAGTGAATTTACAAGGTAATATCATGGAACTTTCATATATATACTGTGGTACTAAATGATTACCATGTTCATTTTACTTAAGAAACAGAATGGAACTACCCTGATGTGTGTTTTAAAAAAAAGTGCTAGAAGAATCAGACGCGTCGGAATGTGCATGTGACGTCCAAAACGATCGAATCGAACGTTTAGAACGACTACGAAGTCTTAAACCGTTTGCATCGAACGCTCGGATGTCACAAAATGAGAGAATCGAACGTTCTGAAAGCGCCTACTATGCTCAAAACTGTTCTAACTGAACGCATCTATGATGTCTAAAAATGCTGTTCAGGTAAGGGACTCGTTAGGTTTCTAAAAGTGATTTCGATTAGTGCTTCATTTATCTAGTGGCCTGGTTTAATAATCTCTCGGATTACGCAGCAGAATTTACTACAGTTCAAATCAGGAGACAAGAACGCCCAAGTTGCATGTGTCGACTTGATATCAGATTCCAAATATTTACGGGACATATTAAAAGCTGACTGTAATCATAAAAAGAACACAGGCAAGTGATTAGCATAAATAATGATGAGAAACAGCAGCGCCGCCGATGCTAATCGGGGATTATAAACACGCCGCTGTGAAAGAGTTTACATTTTAAAGAGACTAAGCTGTTTAAATGTATAATATACTTAACATTATTACTTAACACTGACGTCTCAATACTGTACCTTTTTCACTTCAAAACGCTTTTTACTGACTCCACTGTTAG
>NW_015617836.1:0-1109 GCF_001515605.1 Sinocyclocheilus anshuiensis
ACACACACACACATCATTCTCTGCCCTCGCTGGCACACAAGCACAAGCAAACATAGAGCCGATAATGAAGTGTTGGCTCGCAGACAGATTCCCCTGCTGCTCGGATGCCATATTTAGCAACATTTAGACCCCCCACCCCACCTCCCATAAAATCACTCAGCGTGCGGCATATACACAAATCAACAGGGCCAACTGTACTGAGAATACACACCTGATCCTGTCAGCAATCATTTAGTCTCAGATGATATAGAATAATGATTACATGCACATCATTTTACAATCTATAGTCTGCTTAAAGCCAAAGAAAATTATATTACTTCATTGTTATTAACAACATGAAGTGAATGTATTTTGAATAATTTATTGCTATTGTGTCAATAATATGGAATCATGTAATCAATAAAAAAGTAACTGTCTGATTTTGAGTATTTTAAAATGTAATTTAATTAATTTAATTTTTGAAATCTGATTAAGATATCCAGATTACATGTAATCAGTTACTACCCAGCACTATAATATACTATTTAAATATAAATATTATATTAACATTCTTTAACAGCATTTATTAATCTAGGTTTTCATGACACATACCTCATTTAAAAAATCTGGAGAAAAAAAAAAAAAAATTGCCAAATTCCCAATGGTCAATTCACATAGTTATTAACACATCAGCTGAATTACTTTGATTTATAGAAATTTGAATATTGACTTATTTATGGTGATCAAATCAACATGTTTTCATGACACATACCTAATATTAGTAATCTAAAAAGAAAATTACCAATTTCTGAATAGCCAATATTTTTCACGTAGTTGATAGTTTTCGGTAACATGAAATATAGCACTATATGTTAACATTAGCTGCTAAAATAGCTAACATGTCATCATTTACTCACCCTCATGTTGTTCTGAACATGTAAGAGTTTCTTTCTTCTGTTGAAATATCAGCTGACGGTAGCCAATGACTTCCACAGTATTTTTTTTTTCATACTACAAAAGTCAATGGCTACCATCAACTGTTGGTCATCTGGTCATCAACATTCTTCAGAATATCTTCTTTTGTGTACAACAGAAGAAAGAAACTAATACAGGTTTGGAACAACTTGAGG
>NW_015617837.1:0-1109 GCF_001515605.1 Sinocyclocheilus anshuiensis
ATTTTGATTGGCTTCTTTCATTCATGAACTGCAGCCGAACAATTATTGGCAGGAAATTGCAGCTGCTCACAACGCTAGAGTTGATTATCAGAGTGTGTGTGTAATCAAACACACACACACACAGTCCATTGAGCGAGGCCTGTCGACCCCCTCAGAGTGTGTAGGTGGTAGATGTGACATTTAAAACCAGTTCCACATCTCACCTGCTGTTTACAGGCCTCACAGTGACAAAACCGCCCCGTGTCACAGAACATGAGACCTTTACACAAGAACTGCAGCCTGACTCAGACGGATCTGAAATGCGATGCTTATTCTGAGCAGCTATAGAGCTCGACTGCCTACACGCAGTAGAACAGAAGAATAAAGTCATGCTGCGGTGCTTTGAGGACTAGTTAGGCGACTCTGTCATCGTTTACTCATTCCACACCTGTATGTCGCTGTTTCTGCTGCGCCGCGCAAAACATCTGATGCCGTTCACTCTCATAGCGTGAAGGTGTGCGCTGACACGATGCTGTCAGACTCATGAAAGCAGCACAAAAGCTTCACAGATGATCGTTTATAGAACATTAGCGCACAAGTGGATTATTGTTGGTTTTGTGGAGAATGCCGGCCTCTGCTTACTGTAAACATTCATTGCACTGTAACTGTTCTCCAAAAATGGCTTTTTCGCATGATGATGAAAGTCTCAGGGTTTTAAAGGGTTTTAAAATTATTGATTTAATTTGTTTCTTTGACAGATGTCCTTTTTACTGAAGAACAAGGTTCTCACTGTAGGAGATCATTTTGAAAGTGTAATTTCTGGACCTGGAAAAGTCATGAAAAGTGTAGAACATTCAGTTATTAGAATTACAGAATTTAGTTATTTATAAATATTTATCATTTATTTATAGTTATTTGTTTTATTATTTATTAAATTGCCACTCCTTGTTTCTGTAAATAAAAAGTTAGAAAATAAGCAGATTTATCATTAATTAAATTAATTAAAACATTAATTAAAAATAACACAAAACAAGTTTGAAAATCAAGATTTAGTAAGCTAAAACAGTAGTTTTATTTTAATTTGTTTCCTTAACAGCTGTGATTTCTATGTGTGAGTACACACACACACA
>NW_015617838.1:0-1109 GCF_001515605.1 Sinocyclocheilus anshuiensis
CACACATCACTGCTACATTTTTCCATACTCATATATATGCAAGCATTTTTGTTAACATTATAAGTTGGCCTTATGGAGGAAAAAAAATATCTGATGTGACTCCTACTACTATTCATATAACCCATGGAATGGCGGGCCTATAGTTTTTCTCGTTTGATGCTTGGTTACAGCGTAGAGGGGGAAGGGCTCAAAGCAAGCAAATTATAGTAAAGTATCTGGTTTTTAGGAGTTAAGAGGTGCCCACTTCCAACAGCTAAAGAGCCTGATGGGTTAGTTCAAAGATAGATGGTCTTCTGTGATGCACCACCTCACACTACCATTATACACACACAAACAAGCACATATGGAGGCCACGTCCCTTGTCATCTGCATTCGTGTCTCGCTACACAGTTGTAGCATGTTCAAACCACACTTAATGAAACGGTGGCTTCCCTGCTTTCTCTCCAGCCATATGCTTCCAATAAGGTCAAGACAGACTGGTTCTCTCCCTAAAGTTTTGTGCTTGTGTGTTCAATGGGAGCAGGAGATTCTGCGGTCCCCCCAAAAGTACCATATCAAAGCACAGAGTTTTTAGTTAGGCCACCTGCAGACCGCTTTTGGATCATGTGCACGTCTGTCACTGAGCTTCCTTGACCTCCATCCACTCTGTTGAAGCAAGAAGCGTGTATAACTGTGCTCAGTAATCAACTCCAACTCATTCGCAGCGCACACATGGTGGAGGCGTGACTGCTGAGGTACATGATGTCATCTCTGTTGGCCTAATGGGACCACCTTGGAGTTAGTGGCTTTATAGTGGATTTGTGTAAGAGAGAACGAAGTGGAAAAAACACTTGTACATGTGCTGAGCAAGGAGAGTCACTGATCTGCCAAAATAGACCTCTGTGTGAAATTATGTCTTTTTTGTGAACCACTAGCATGAGCTAATGAAAACTAATGTAAATGTTCCACTTGGACCTCAAAGTTACAGTGCAAAGTTTGATTATTAGCATAAGTTTTTTTGGATCTGTCCGATAGGAGCACAAAAATGGTTTAAAAGTGGAGAGAGAGCAACAAGTGACCTTCCACCAATAGAAATAGGGATGCATGATAATGGTTAAACATTTTTTTTT
>NW_015617839.1:0-1109 GCF_001515605.1 Sinocyclocheilus anshuiensis
GGATGTTATTCCTTGTTAGTAGAAGCATAACAAGGCCCAAAACATCGAGAAAATATCGGTAAATAAAGTCTGTGACACACTAGTTAGTGAAATTGTCTACCGATTAATCTATTTTGAGTTTTGAAATTTGAACAACTGTTGTATTACAGTTTCCACGTGTTAATTATTCAGATTCTTCTCATTGTGTAGCACTGTTTTAAGCTTGGTGAATATTATGTAAGCACAGTTAGTAGAAAGTTGTCAAATTTACTCTAATGTCCTATTTTATTTTTACTGTATGTTTACAGTGAAGTAGTGACTGCTGTGTTAGCACTAACATTAGATTACAAAGTGGTATTTTATTCAGTACAGTAGCTGTTTATATGTACTTTCAAATTTTTGTTGTCTAAGAGTTTTTAACATTTCACAGAAAAAAAATATCAGCGGCATGAGAGAATAAGATATTTAATCATGTAGAAGAGAAAATGCTTGAAATTCTACATATGTATACTATTTCTGTGTAAATAAGCAAAAAAAAAAGTAAATAAATAAACAACAAGAGATTGATTAGTCAAAAGAGTGAAAGATGTCAAATTTTGTGGTCACTCCCTCAGCCTTTGTATAGAAACACTTACGCAGCAGCCTTGACTAGTTTTATGTAATTTAATGGCGAGGTAAGAAAACACAAAGTATAGTGTTGTAAATGTACATTAATTAAAAAAAAGAATGAAAACAAACAGTTTCTAGATTTACCATGCTAATAATTGTGGCAATGCATTATCATATGCATATAATAGACATCAGTGTGTAAACGGGACTTTTATTTTGTTCTGGCGATGTGACGTCATAGAGCCGCGCCCCTTCTAGCCTTAACTCGCTCCCTGCATCTGTTGTGATTCGGCTGAAGAAAGCTTAGTGGGTTTTAAATCAATGCAAACTGTTATGTAAATTTACACGTTTTACAATCTATGTAAAAAAATTAATTAATCAATCTTAAATGTAACGTTGTAATATGTTATTTAGTGTAATTTATGTGAGTAAAGCACATCCTCGTATTAATAAAAGATAAGGTGCGTCTCTTTTCGCTCCCGATATCGTGAATAACGATCCCGTGCATCGTTCAAGAACTG
>NW_015617840.1:0-1109 GCF_001515605.1 Sinocyclocheilus anshuiensis
AAAAAAAAAAAGTTTTAATCTGGAAAATTGTCAAACCAGGCTCTTTGAAAAAAAAGAAAACATGCCTGGCATTTATGCAAAATGATATTATGTTGCATGTTGCATGTTGCATGTTTTTTGACCTTTCAAAGTGGAATGTCCAGTGTGTGGTGCTAAAAACAATCTGGCTATTTATTACGTTGGTTGCTGTATGTATCACAGCTCTTTAGAAATGATATGTCTGGTGAGTTGGCGCTACAAAGTTAATGCTATATCAAGTTTAAAAATAGTGCACCATCTACTCTAAACCAGACCCTAAACCTAACGATAGTGTTAACATAATCAAATGTGAGATAAAACACATTTGCTGAAACAATCATGCCATTTTACCTTGACTCTGCAAGTCTTTGAGCTCTTTTATTGAGTGTCGTGACTTGGACTTACCTGACTTATGCTTTGCATCACATGTTCAGTGTTGTACCAGGTTAGCTAACAAGCAAGTTTACAGACAAAGCATACATAGCGAGCTGATTATGTGATGCAAATATGAAAATGTATTCGTTAACAAATCATAGCTCATCCTCATTGAAAATGAATTTTGTGGAAATGCAGGTAGACATATTTCAAGTGAACAGGGGTAGATGAATCATAAACAATGGTAAAGTGTTTTGAGACCTTAACATAGTCTTGTGCAAGGAAACGCAAAAAGAATTAATACATCATTAATGGTCATTATTGATTGATAATATACCACTGTAATCATAATTTGTGTGTTTTACTGCCGCTGGTGTTTGTTTCAGCTGGAAACTGCAGTGAATTGTATGTATTTGTACACTTTTGTAGTTTTGCAAAAAAATAAATAAATAAATTGTTGGTACAGACATGTTTTTCCAATGAACCTAGTTTAGAAATTTCAAATGATTGAGATGGTATTGTGTTTAGTTCCAGTAATGTGCAACAAATTTTACCCTGGAAAACATTTCAAATTATGTCATATCAACATATGCCAAACTGATTAAGAGAGCTAAATAATTGGATGTGACTGTACTACCCAGAGGCTCACTGATGCAGTAGACCTCCCATTGACCTGCCAACAGGATGGACAGCTTAGGCTTGTCTCTTGGGATGAC
>NW_015617841.1:0-1109 GCF_001515605.1 Sinocyclocheilus anshuiensis
AGCGCACCAACCTGGGCACCGTGACATCAATTCACTTCATCACTGAGCTGTTAAATAGGGACATCAGAGGCCATATGCCAAATAGGATGGGATGTAACACTCTAATGCAGCCCATATTAAACTAATCTCTGAACATACAGATTAATAAGCAAACAAATGGTGCCATTGCTACAAAAAGCCCTCCACAGTGGCCTAAGCTTGTTCCCTCATGCTTAACATTATTATATTATAGCCTATTATTATATCATAGTATGCAATTAGTTTAAAATGAACAAATACATATATAATATAATGATTAAAGTTTGTCCGCCACATTTCGGGACAGTTATATGTGTTGTGTTGCGTTGTGAATGTAATGAAACTTTATTTAAATAAAATAAAAAGATAATATTATATTAAAATATAATCATTCAGTCAAGTGTGAAATTTGTGCACCTCTAGTGGCACTACACAGCATTGCAAACAATAAATAACAATAAATAAAACATCCCACATTGTCTTTCACTGTCAATGGGTACAGAAAATGCTACCCCAAACTTGAGCCAGCATTATTTTGTCCAAACAAACAGACTGCAATTGTGTTTGGTGGCTTTGTGTCAATAGTGGTGCACAAAGTTTTATTTTGTCCACAGTGCAAAAAAAATATATAGAAAAAAAATAAGAATAATGTATTCAGCCACACAGAAAAGGGAGAATTTCAGCAGTGAAAGGAACAAATGTGCGATAGGCCTACTATGAGTAGTGCCTGTTCATCAACCTTTCAACAACTCAGTTAGGACTACCAGGCAAACATTATGTCACACAATTAATATTCATGAGCAAAGCTCATAAGCTTTATATTGTGCTTCCCCCAACACTTTTCAGATCGTTCCCACATCCTTGCCTCTCATAAAAACAAATACCAAACATGCAATTAGCACATCTTAGCAGAGTCATCTGTGAAACAACTAATGGAAAATAGACTGGAGGAGTGGAGCCTTCTCTTTCCATGTGACCGTATCAACTGAACGACGGGGCCCGGCTGCATTTCCTGCGAGTAAAGTGAGAGATGTTTGGAGTTTGTGCTGCACTGTAAAATCCAATAGTTTACCTTACTTAGATTTAGTTAG
>NW_015617842.1:0-1110 GCF_001515605.1 Sinocyclocheilus anshuiensis
AAATTTTATGTAGGTATGTTCATTCTGAAGAATATATAAATTGTATCGTCTCAAAATGATAAGTTTTAAGGTTATAAAAACAGATTTCAAAAACTGTTTAAAATGCATAATCACTTTGTACATGACAGTAATATTGTCAGCTAAAACAAACATTGATATTTTTTTTTAAAGTTGTAAATTAAACAAAAAGTGCTGTTTTAGTCTTTCTACTTCAAAATTGCATGTTTAATTCAATGTCTTGTTAGCTGTTTCTCTGTAATTATTTGTCAAATTTATTAGCAATTTCTGAGTGGAAGATGTTTCACCAATTCCCCCCCCGGTGTACCCATTTTGGAAAAATTTTAAACACTGTATGAGATATTTATTAATTTATTTGCAACTATGATTCACAATAAAATGCTCAAAAGATAATTTGATTTACTCACATAACATTATATCATCCATAAATCATAAAGAAGGTACTTGAAAGTTTTTGTAAAGGCTGTGAAATGTTATTTTTCACGCCAGTCTCAGAGATCCAGGAAACCGGAATGACCACAAGCAACCAAAGAATTGTAGAATTGTCAAGGATTTGCAATTTTATCAACGTTCCATTCCAGGATTTAGTTCCACTTCGTTTGCTCTTTGTTGAAGGGAACTACAGAACGGGAACTAGTAAAATGGCGGTTAATCCAACAAATTCCCTCCTGAGCGCTGGTCAACCAGGCTTTCCAAATACAACTGTACTGGTGAAGAGTTATTTCTGCTGGCCGACTCTGGAGAAGTGTGTCGGAACTGATTCTGTGAACAGCTGCCAGGTATGTGCTCAAAATGTGTTCGACAGCACACTGAAGGCTTGAATCTTTTTATACAAAACTTTCCCATGCACATAACATTCAAATGAAAGTCAAAACAGTCCCCTGACTGCAGTTACACTACATTTCACAATCTGAATCCGTGCAGCAAAGCGTCTAGTGACCCTTTTTAAATTTAACCGGCACTGAGAGCTTTCTGAAGTGGTTGACCATTGGAAAAAGAGCTCATAGTTACGCATAGGCAGACTGGTCTTTGCAAATTTCTGTGACCAGAGCTCAAACAAAACTTTTCAGTATGTTCCAAAGATACGCTGCC
>NW_015617843.1:0-1110 GCF_001515605.1 Sinocyclocheilus anshuiensis
ACATACATACATACATACATACATGAATGAGTGAATAAACAAGCTAAATAAATAAAAAGTCACACTTTAGTTTGGGGACCAATTCTGACTATTAACTAGCTATAAACTATGACTTTTGCCTCCATAAACTAATTTGTTTCTTATTAATAGATAGTAAGGTAAATGTTATGTTTAGGTATTGGTGGATTAAGGGATCTAAAATGTGGTCATGGCATGTTTTGTAAGTACTAATAAACAACCAATATGCTAGTAATATGCATGATAATAAGCAACTAGTTAATTGTGAGAACTGGTCCCTAAACTAAAGTGTTACCCAAATAAATAAACTTTCTCTGTGGATTCATATTAGATTTAAAATTCAATTTACTATTCAGTCAGGGATAGGGTTTGGGTTGATGCTTAACAATAATAATAATAATAATAAATTTGAATTATTTTATGTGTGTGGTCAATGTATGCATAGTCATTCTCTTGTCATAAGATCATTGCAAAATGGTTTCACATAAATTGCTCCATACATTCAGATGTCCTTGAACTTGAGTCTTTGTGGAATCTTTGAAGCTTTCAGTCTTTATGCTTGTGTGTCTGTGTCATGTCCATATGCATGTGATACATTTCAAACACTCATTTAATCTCAGACATTTCTCTGTTAATCCCTGCAGTTTTACTGTTAGTCCCAGCCAACATGAGCGCAGATCTAGAAGGTGCAGAGTGAATTTATGAAAAGGTTAGCGTCTCCTGTAACAAGCCCGATAATTGAAGAGTATTCTCGGAGGTCCCGGGGAAAAGGTTAAACTCCATCTGTTGACTGTGAGATGCTGAAAGGGAAAATGCACCAAATAAACTAATTCACACACACACACAAACACACACACACAAAAAAAAAACTTGTTTGGAACCATGTAGATGTATGGAGAGTGGAACGACATTGATTGACGGCCATTCATTGAACCTAATGGTCAAGCATCGTTTCCTTTTTTCTTTTTTTTGAGGAGAATGTATAATATGAATAGTTCTAGAAAACCTCCTTCATCACATTACATTAACTTAATTTAATGTATCCATAAATTCAATGTTTTCTCTCACTGTAACGCAATATGTAGAGAAAAG
>NW_015617844.1:0-1110 GCF_001515605.1 Sinocyclocheilus anshuiensis
TGGAAAGCTGATTCATTCAGCTTTCAGATGATGCATAAATCTCAATTTCACAAAATTACCCTTATGACTGGTTTTGTGGTGCAGGGTCACATATTTCAGAGTCATTAGAAGGTAAATAGTGTAAATGTTCGGCTGAATCTGTCTGAGACGACAGGAAAAGGAAGTCACGAGTGTCCTTCAGCCCAAAGGAACACAACAGACACAAAAACTGAGATACTGTTATAGTTTTATTATTTTCATTTTAGTTAAAGTTTTAGTAATTTAGTTGTTTATTTCAATTTTTATTAGTTTTTATTTTTTAGAAATATATATAATATTAATAAAATTAATATTTATTAATATTTTGAGTTAGGTTTTATTTTTATATTTTTCATTTCTACTTATTTTGTTGTGTTTTCTTTTTTTATTTTTTTTACAAATGCAGTATGTCCATAGTTTTTATTGATATTTTAAATTAGTTTTCATTTTTATATTTTCCATTTTCATGTTAATTTTTGTTAAAATTTTAGTAATTTTGTTGTGTTTTATCATTTATATTATAATTTTTTTTCTATGTAGGTTTAATTAATATTTTGAATTAGTTTTCATTTATATATTCCGTTTTCGTTTTGTTTTTGTCATGTTTTATTAGTTTTTGTATTTAAAGTTAAAACATTTTTATCTCATTTGTTATTTTGGTGCTGAGTTAAACGAACTGAAAATGAGAAATATTGTTTTGGCCACTGGCTGAAATAAAAAAAGTTACATTTTTAAAAAATGTTATTTCAGTTCATGTTGTTTTGTTTTTCGAGCAGCGAAAATGTTCTTATGGTTTTAGTTACCGATATTAACCCTCGTCCCGCAGGTCTTCCAGGTGGCGTACATCATCATCAAAGCGGCGAACTCTCCGCGGCCCGGGAACTGGGTTCTGGAGCGTTCTCTGGACGGAGTGGACTTCCAGCCGTGGCAGTACTACGCCATCAGCGACACCGAGTGTCTGACCCGATACAACATCACGCCCCGCCTCGGGCCGCCCACCTACAAGAGAGACGACGAGGTCATCTGCACATCCTACTACTCACGCCTGGTGCCGCTGGAGCACGGCGAGGTGAGCAGTGCATGATGGGTAAC
>NW_015617845.1:0-1110 GCF_001515605.1 Sinocyclocheilus anshuiensis
TTCTCCAGGGCCCAAAACACCCTCGGACCCCAGAGGGTTAAAGTCATCAATTCCCTTATTAACAAGATGACATTGACTAACATTTGTCCAAGCATGTCTCGCTCATTACAATTTCTTTTTTTTAAAGATGTGTACAAATCTAAAATAAAACAGAGCCGTCAAACCTGTAAATGTCAATTACTGTATTTCCCCTGACATTTCTGGATAATGGCTGACATGCGGTCGCCGTAATAAGCATCATTAGATTTCAGACGGCCCGAGATGCATCAACACACGACGTGTTTGATCACCATTCGGCAAGACGAGAGCCGTGTAACGTCTACAGCATATTTCATTGTCAATTGGCAAGCTTCGCTCCTCACCACAGTGATAAGGGACGGCTTTGTTAATGTAATAGATGCTCTTGGCATTTCAGAAAGCACTCAGCCCTCTTGATTAGCTCATTTAGTCTTATTACTTAGGAGCCTTATTCACTTCTTCATTCATAAACTCCACTCACAGTCATCACATACTGTATCACGGTTAATAGACCAGATGTGTATATGCAAGTCTTTCTCTGTTTATAGGGAGGGAAAGAGTAGAAGTATGTGGATTGTTAAGGAGTCTACATCCTCACATGCAGCTTTTATTGTTCAGACTCACCACGCCAATAGAGAAGTAATTGTTCACAATGCAGTATGGGACTGGATCTCCTCTTTCATCTTTGTCTACAGGAGTGATGTCAATCTTCCACCTGTCCAACATCACTTCAGTACTGTTCTCAATGTCCTTCAGAATCTGCAAAAGACTTTCTCCGTCGTAGCCTGAAACCCAAAGGACACATTACAAATTACTCTGAGATGTTTCGGGTTTGAATCAATTGCGCTCCAGCTATTTCTAGACAAGGAACTGACATAATAGTAATATTTTGATTTAAGTAGCTATGAATGAGAAAACAAAAAGTGAAAAATACTACAGTGATAATATGTGACAAGTTTCCCAAGAGTGGCGCACGGTGTGGATTTAGGTTTTAGGATTCACACAAAATCTAATTTACAGCATCAAATTAAAATATTGAAATGACTTATTACCTCCACCCCAGCGCAGACACCTTGCGAGGTCATTTCCTGT
>NW_015617846.1:0-1108 GCF_001515605.1 Sinocyclocheilus anshuiensis
CTAGTACACCCCCAAAACAAAATCAAGACTTTGTAAAAGAGCAAACTAGGAGCCCTTTAAGAGATTTCTACAGTAGCCTGAATTAGTATGTAGATTTAATGTACACACCCTCACGTTGTTCCAAAGCTAAAGATTTGTTATGAAGAATGTTCACGTGTCTCTCAGTTTTCCTTATTTAATTTTAGCATCTTGACCCATCATTGACTCTTATTGGAAAGAGCCCAATTAGATCATGGGTTTTGGAAGGCGGTTTGCTCACCAGCACTGACACAGAACTAGTATCATGGTAACAGGATCCCAGTTGCTGGATAGTCAGCGATCTCTGTGCCAGAGTCTAACAGCTGGCAGAGGCCGCCTGATGCTCTGAATGCTTGGAATTCTGGGGGTTTCTTGTTAAGATTATCCAAGCATGACTGCTGTGAAGCTCTCATAGCAGAGAATAATATCATAAACTAGGAATGTCATCAATTGATGCCTAGTATGAGTTATGCAGCAAAACAAACACCTGACTCAGCATTTAATTGCTCTTCATTAATAGCACAAACTGTTTTAAGCAGCTGTACTTTTTTAGCTTGTACCAGCAGGCATGGCCATACATTATTGTCCTGAGTGGCTTTTATAGCAACTCTTTGTTTGGCTTGGCAATCAAAATCACATCTTATTGCCAGATACGTTTTACAATGTTTACCATGTTTAAATATCCATTCAACAGAATATTTTGTTCGTACAATGAAAGTCATTGTGGTTCAGTTATTTCTTCAATGCAGAAAACGCAAACAGAATCACGGAATCCAGTCATAAAAATGAAATTTACAGTATAATGCAGAATGTCATAGAATTTTTTTCACAAGAGGATGAATAAATCAAAAGAAGGGCTGTACACTTACTCAAATTGGGATATGGACCAGTGTCTGTAAATATTAAACTGCAAAAAAAAATAAAACATTTTTTTTTTCAATAATAATGAATTAAAAATAAAAAAGGCTATTTAAATATCAAGTTCAGTTTAACTTGACTTGACAATTACTATTGTAAAGTACAATGTACTTCTCAAATTAATAATAACAATAATAAAACAGCTTTTTAAAACAATATTTTTTTAAGGGAA
>NW_015617847.1:0-1111 GCF_001515605.1 Sinocyclocheilus anshuiensis
ATCACATCAGTGCTGCGTCTGCTGGCTCAATCTGCTGACTTCTGCTTCTCTACACAGCTTTTTGAAAAAAAAAACAAAAAAAAACACAAGATATCTGTCTTTATCCTTTCAACAGGAAAATGCACACTGTGCATGTGGTAAACCACAAGACAAAAATGGTGAAGGGTTAATTTTTTGCAATGTTAATTTTGCTTTTGTTGAGTATAGAACCTTATGAGATCAATGCAACACGTGTAGAAAATTGAAACTTCTACAAACCTAGTGCACTCAGTGTCTTTTCTATAACAAGTGGAATTTCAATGGTTAGAAACATGATATTTTACAGCTCATCTAATATTTTTGGGCTAAAAAAACAGCTCAGAAATACTCTGTTTGGACAAACCCCTTAAGAAGCAAGTATTTTCTCTGAATATTGATAATATAATGAATTATTTTATTATTAAACTCTGAGGCTGAGATCAGAATGTTCATACTGTAGTCGAGATGCCCCTGGAGGCTCCGTCTCACTGCAGAAACAAAATCTTACAACTCGCTCAAAGAAACCACTCTCATAAGCACAGACCTATTAAAACACAAATCCCATCCTTGCTTTTTTTCTTCCTCTGCTTGTATAATCCAGTTCAGAATTCTCCAGGAAAACCACTGTGGGAATGGAGAATCTTTGACGTTGCTGTTTTACTTTCCTGAGGAAATAAAGATAAAAGGAGTGAAACAAAGAGGTGTTCACTACAGCACATGATCAGCTATCCATTTCAGCAGTATAGTTCAAGAACTACAATTATTACTTATTCCACATCAATATTCTTCATACAACACTTTAAGAATCTGAGTAAGTTGGACACAAATAAAGAGAGGAAAATCTGATTTTCCCAACATGCTTTTATGCAGACTGTATAAGGAGAATACGTTTTGAAATTAAGTGTTATATTGTTAATTAATCTAAAGTTCTGTCATGAAACTCTAGATGGCACAGTCCAATAGGTCTAACTCAATCTGACATAATGACTTAAATATTCACATGGCGCAGCTGATTGGTTTCTTTTCGTATTAGCAGCCAATGAGCTTTCTGCTCAGCATTCAAATACTTGGCTAGTGTTTGCTGTAGCAGTTG
>NW_015617848.1:0-1111 GCF_001515605.1 Sinocyclocheilus anshuiensis
CTTTGTGGGCGGGAGGGTGGAGGAAACAAACCAGGAGAACTATCGCTTATTCATGGCACTGTACAGAAAGTACAGACAAGCCAAACGGCTCAGATTTACAACTGAAAGCTTTGCTGTGGATAACTGGAATGCTTCCCCCCCCACTTTGCTCCCAAGACAGCTGTCGGCTACTGTCTATTTGTTACCATACAACAAAACAATGCAGCCTCTGGGGTGTTCAGTGCCATCTTTTTATGGATTACAATTTTACAAGCTTTGATTACAAGAATCACACTAATGATTCAACATCTTTATTATTTTAGATTGGTGGTCTCCAGCCGTCTTTAAATTATTTACATGAAGTACTTCCTTTTGGTTGTGTTGTGTAATTCCCATTATTAAATATATTCTCATTACTGTAATACAGTGCTTTACATGTGTATTACCATAAAATTAACAATAATAATAATAATAAAAACTGGATGTGCACATTCTGGAGGAAATAGCACTATAGAAAGTTTAGGCAAGTTTAAGTTTTAGGCTTTATGCTGCAGAAGAGTCACTTCGCCATCATCAGGACATACTGTCAGCACAAAAATAAACAATGCAAGGTATGCACTATATATCATTAGGTTAAATATATGTATGGGATATCAAACCATAATTCAGTATGCAGCATATGTTAAAGATAATATACTACCATGGCATATAAACACTATATACAATTTAAATAATTTACTATTAATATTATTTTACATTTCAACAATCAAAATGGTTAAAAATGTTTTATTTCATTACAGTTAAACTGCAAAAGATGAAAAAAAAAATAAAAAAGAAATCAACATAGGCTCTCTGTAAAATATTATCGGTAACACTTTAGTTTAGGGACCAGTTCTGACTATTATCTAGTTGCTTGTTAGCATGCATATTACTCACATATTGGCTGTTTATTAGTGCTTATAAATCACATATTAATGCCTTATTCTTCATGACCATATTTTAGATCCCTTAATTCTACTCCATACCTAAACTCAAAAACTACCTTACTAACTATTGATAAGCAGCAAACTGGGAGTTCATAAACTGGGAAGTCATAGTTAATAGTTAGTTAATAGTGAGAATTGGTCCCCAA
>NW_015617849.1:0-1110 GCF_001515605.1 Sinocyclocheilus anshuiensis
CATCATGGAGTATGGAAAACCAGAGATTCTCATGGAACAAGAGGATGGCTTATTTGCATCCTTCGTCAAAGCCGACATGTAGAGTCACTCATCTCCATTACCACATTGGCTTATACCACTTTTGGCCTTATAGAAAAAATGACAACCATTTTTGGCAGTTGCATCGGAAAGGACTCGACTAAACACAGACTGTGAACTGTTATTGTTTTATATGAACGCTAAGTACAGTATTATACTCTTTTTTTAGCATTTTGTTACCTTACCGCTCTTTTTCTAAGTTGATGATGCGTGTACTCTGAAACGCATAAGCAATAGGCATTTATCTACTGTATTTTGATTAGTACCAACACTGTACAGAGCATGTCTGTCCGGCTGAGGCCTGACGCTCTTGTCTGTCTGTCTGAAGTGCATTGCTGATACAAATTTAGAGATGGAGGACAAATATAGCTGGCTCCCCAAAGCCTGCACCCTCACATGACTGTGGATGCACTCTTGACAGAATCGTGAGCCCTCGCTTTCTGGGGAGTCCTGCAATGTCCACCCGATAAACCTAATGTGTTCTTCATACCCTATATACAAAACTGATTGTATTTTATACTTTGTACAGTATTCCTCTTATGCTAATTACTTAAGCAAAAAAGTTTCTTCTTTGGTGACAATGTTGTGTCAGTCTTAGTACAGTAACATTTTGAAACAAAATCCTTTGTTTCTCTCCCCGTCCTTTACTGGAATGCCAGTCTGTACCCTCAACTCACTTTTACCTTTTAACCTTTAGCTTTCTTTATTTGATCGCTATGTTTTCTGGAAGTTACAAGCAAAGATGACCTAAGCAATATGTTGTAACTGACTCTTTGTCCCTGCAGTAAAATGATGCATTGCTGTGACCACTGTGGGAAATCGTTCCGTTCACTGCACGCAGACTGTCAGGGCTTTGATGAATATTTGCAGTGAGTCACACTTGAGCAGTGATATTCCAGTAACTTGTGAACGCAACCATGTGCATTACGCGTGTATGTCTCATAGAAGAAAGGATGATCATTTAGTAATTTTGTAATGAAAAAACAATAGGCACATTTGGGTTTATTACTATTATTTTATGTAAAAAAAAAA
>NW_015617850.1:0-1109 GCF_001515605.1 Sinocyclocheilus anshuiensis
CACAAAATAATGTTCTTTTTAGCAACATCATGTGACCCCTTTAATGCATCCTTACTGAATAGAAGTATTAATTTCTATAAAAAAAAAAACATGCCACTTGATATTTGGTTATCTAATGCGGTGACATTGATACATTTCAGTTGTGCTTAATTGTTCAAATAGCCAACACTGAATGCTACTTTATCTAACAAACACCTTTGTCACCTCTAGATAAGTCACGCTGTTTGAACATCTGTGTCCTGATTTTAACAGCTTCAATGAGTCTCTGGAGTCTTCAGCACATTCTCAGGTTTTCACACGTACACCTTAAAGAGCAGCAACTTCACGTGCCAATGCATCCACACAGCTCTGAATACACCGAGATGCCCACTCATTTAGATCACTGAGTACTCACATTAAGTTCCCTGTTTTAAAGAAAAAGAATGCAAGATCACAGATAATATTTGAATATCTTCACACAAACATACTAGACTGTTTTAACATAAGCCTCTCACATCCCTCTCTCACACACACTGCCACATATATTGTTTATTTTTTTACATGTTCTTTCTCAGGGAATCAGGAATGCTCCTTTGAAAAGCGTGAGACAGTTACTCTCTTCCTGAAGTCATCATTAAATGGTAATTCATTGCCGTTTGATGAGGAGAATTCATTTTTTCAAATTGACTTCAGATCCAATTGGAATCCTTCATCTGCTGTTAGTCAAACACACTCGAGGATATTTGGATACTGGAGCATTCAAATAGATGATGAGATTTCAAGAGAATGTGCTGAAATCTTTAGAGGAACAATGAGCTTTTGATGTAGAACAATTGTATGAGATAGACCTGTGTGGTTTAAATAAGCCATTTATATACACACACACTACTGTTCAAAAGTGTGGGTAAATACTCTTTTCAACAAGAATGCATTAATAAAAAATACAGTAAAAAAACTAATATTCTTTTGAACTTTCTATTTATCAAAGAATTCTAGGTTGGGGGGGTATCACAGTTTCCACAAAAATATCAAGCAGCAGTACTGTTTTAAACATTGACAATAATAAGACATATTACTTGAGCAGCAAATGAGCATATTAGAATGATTTCTGACGGATCATGTGACACTGA
>NW_015617851.1:0-1097 GCF_001515605.1 Sinocyclocheilus anshuiensis
AAAAAAAGAAGAACAAAACAGAGAAACAGAGACAACCCCTTTTTATCCTGCCAATAAAGCTTCTTGAATTTTGACAAAGAGAGACAGAGACAGAGAAAGAGAAGGAGAGAGACAAGCACAGCAACAAACACACAAGCACTTATGTTATGAGTGACAGATGTGAAGTGACTGACTGAGACTGTTCTCAACAGAAAAAGTCAAAGGCAGAACAAAGCAGTAAATAAAATGAAGTGACCAGAAGACTTGATGTCAACATTTATTCTGATCTCTAGTCACTGGAGAGCAGGGTACAAAATGAAGTCTTGCCAAGTGGAAAATTTGAGGAAAATAGTTTTTTACTTTAGGAACAAAAAATAAATGGTTTATATATATCTGGCCATGAACGTGCACTATGCATTTGGCTATTTTGTATTTTACCCTAATGTATGATGCACATTCAAGGCCAGTAAGAAGTTTATTACACGTATTACTGGCAATTTTTGTCAGTTCACCCGACATTGGTAAGTGTGACAAAGTTAATTTTGGACTCTGCTGGAGAGGAAGTATCCAGGACTCAAATCAAATTATGCAAACACAACTACATATATTATTATTACAATATTAACCAGTAGAATATGTATTTTCCATACACTGCAGTTATAAATATTGAAACTTCCAATTAAAAGTTTTGACAGATATACATTGTCTAGACTTACTTAGCCTCTACTCTGTTTTATTGTAGAGAACAATACATGGAGTTTTCATCCATTACTGTAAAAATGAGAGTCATGGTAATTTTAATTATTTTTTAAAGAGTTCTATAAAAAATAAAAAACTAGAGGAGAGCAGAAGAGGAGGAGAAGAAAGAGTCTGGTTTGATCAATGACTGATAAGCTATTCTGTGCCATCATACCTCTCATAACATAAAATGTGCACATACCACTGATCCATTTTTCATCACAGTGAATTCATCTGAACCTTCATGTGTGTGATGAAGTTTTTTTGAATGAGTGTTATGTTTATTTAGATGTAGTGAAATCTTCATAAATGAAAAAAGGCCCAAGGAACAGATGGAATAAAAGTGTGTGTGTGTGTGTGTGTGTGTGTGTGTGTGTGTG
>NW_015617852.1:0-1111 GCF_001515605.1 Sinocyclocheilus anshuiensis
ATTACTCCAGTCTTCTGTGTCACACGATCCTTCAGAAATCATTCTGATATTCTGATTTGTTGCTTAATACATTTCTGATCATTTTCAGTGTTGAAAACAGTTGTGCAGTTGTGCATAATATTTTTGTGGAAACATTTGTAACATTATAATCTTTAATCTTTATTTTATCTCATCGCTTTTGATAAATTTAATGCATTCTTGTTGATAAAAAAAGAAAATAAATAAGAAAAACAAATTCTAAAATGATTGTCACATTTTGAATATCAATCATACAATATTTTTACTAATATTATTTTAAATTTGACATAATTTTTCTAATAATATTTTTCCCATTCAATATTTAATTTTAAATGGTTATACAGTGTGATAATATTATTGTTGTTGTTGTTGTTATTATAAGTACTCAGTAGTCTCAATTTAATTCAAGCTCATACAAGTTGCATAGAAAATAATTGTAGTTTGTAAAAATAAACAATTAAAATTAGTCCTGATTGGCTAACCTTCAAATTCTAGCATTATTCACCCTGTTATTCCATACCTTGACAATTTATAATTTTCCTACTCTTGCCTTACTAAACTTTGTTTTTACTAGATTTTTAACATTTTCTAATGGTGTCCAAAAATGACCGCCAGTCTCAAGAGTGTTGCAGTTGCTAGGGTGATCTAGATGGTTGCTAGGGTGATCTGTATGGTTGCTAGGGTGGTCTTGGTGGTTTAAAGCTTCAAATCAAAAGAACCCATTTCCTCTGTGATATTCTGGTCTGTATATATGCAGCTCCCTCCTTTAGGGTGCGTCACATTAGCGAAATTTTGGTTACATTTTGTGGTCAGAAAAGGTGTATTGTTAAGAGTGTAGCAATGTATAAAGCACAGCTCACACACTTCAAACCAAGCAGCTTTCAGTTTGTTAATGTGTCGAATCTGCGCAACCAACTTGAATCCATCGCAAAATCTGCATGAGGAAATCTTTCATCCTCACGCGAAACTCCAGTTCGTGTGGAATCCTATTGAAATGACTAGATGTTGATAAATTTGACTGCACCTTAAATCAATGGGTATTTTCTATTATTTTTTTTGCCAGATTATTTTCCAAAAGGCAAGAATTGTACAT
>NW_015617853.1:0-1111 GCF_001515605.1 Sinocyclocheilus anshuiensis
CTTGGGAATTTTTTGTATTTCTTTATAAATTCGACCTACTTTGTAGCCCTTCAGTATTTTTAACTAGATAGCAAGAACCCAATGAAACAAACTACCCAAAAACATTGTATTACATTATTTTTTCCAATGTTTTGTGAGCAAAATGATCTTTGATGAAGAACCGGTCTTCTATCGCACCTGTCAGAAAGCTGACGGTTTCTTGGTTGTGGATGCTGACCAGGTGTCCGTTCTGAGCCACACAGAAATTTTCTGCATCTTGCCAGTTCTTGACTGTTTCAGTCTCAAAGTGATAGCAGTGTTCACCGAAGAGCAGATAGCCTTCATCACAGTGTGAGTCTGCAGAAAAACATTCAGTGAACCATAGCAAAAACACAACCCTGACACTTCTACCATGATATTAATTCAACTACTTTTGACATTCTGTTTGTCTGTTCAGACCAATGTGGAAAAACCCTGGCAGACAGGACGAATGAAAATACAAAATCACTCTCTGAAAGTAGACGGCTTCTTCCTATACTATTCACTGTTGCTTTGCAAATTAGCCTGTACATGAGCGCCAACAAGTCGTAGTTTTATGTAACAGCTCTGGCCATGTGACCAAAAGCGTGAATCCTATTGGTTGGCTAGTTTTCTTTTCAGTGTGACGGGAAAGAGATTAGAGCCCTTCTCTGTAAAACCGATGTCATGTGAAAGTTTGTGTCATTCAGAAAACAAGCATTAACAGCTGTTCATTCAGATCAAATGACAGTGTGGGACTTTCTGTAGTTTCACCTGGAGCCGCTGTGGGCTTCACATTCTGTCCTCCAGGCATCTTGCAAATATATCCCAGGTTTTTAAAGCAGTTCGTGGTTTCCCATTTTCCAGCATAGTTTCCTATTACAAGAAAACAAACAAACAGATTCAGCTCCATTTTTTCAAGGAAATCTTTTAAAGCTGACATCGTGTGTCTCTCTGCACCGAGTAACTCAACCGAGAATCTTACCGGTGTAAATCTGACCACAGTCCCACAGGTTTGCTGAGTTCTGAGGGAAATTTGGGCTCCAGTTTGAAAACTCCACTGCAGTTTTGTCCACCCACCTAAATGTGCCATCTTGGTCCTTATCTGTGTTAT
>NW_015617854.1:0-1111 GCF_001515605.1 Sinocyclocheilus anshuiensis
TAAGTTTGGTAATGACATTCTGGATAAAACTGAAACTGAAAAACATAAAATAAAAAATAAATCACCCTGCGCTCATAATGCACCACCTGAGTTAATTACTTCCCCTATGTGCTCTGTCTCACATTCACACACTATCTAAAGGTAAACAGATGGCACTGATAAGGCTATAACTGGGCAAGAGGGAAGAGTGTGTACATGTGAGTGAGTGAGACACTTCTATGCAATGTCCATTGCATAGAAGTTGCTGGACAGTATAGCCTCCATTTCAGCTCGGAGGTCAGGATAGCTGTTGTAAGTTGATGGCAGCTCTAAAGTTGGGCCACAAGTATGTGCAATAGGCCGCCTTGATAACCCTTCCAAAGGGGTGAATATGACTTGAATGTCTTTAACGCAGATGACATCAGACCCTGTCACGAATCTCAACATCTTCCGGAGGCCTATCTCATCCAATCCCCTGATGTACTGATGTAAAAATCGCAAACTTTGGTTCTCTGCTGGAGTAGCTGGAGAGGCCGTGATCAACTTTAATACCTTTCGGGTTGATGGTTTAAGATCCTCATACATCTTCTGCATATCCAGCACACTGGGGAAGAACTCCCTGAGAGTTGGTCCTGCGACTGCTGCAATGTTATCCAGTGCATATTTTGGTTGCTGGATTATTTGCTTGTGGGCCACTTGGAGAAGCACAGCTTTCAAGTTCTCTTGTGTTGGTACTGTTCTTACTCCCATGCGATCCATAAGATCAAGAAGCTCATCTTCATCATCACCATCAAGGGCGTCTTGCAAAGCAGTGGACAAGAGATCGCGCTCAGACTGACTAAGATACAACATTAGTGAGTCAAACAATAAATCAGGTGAGACAGTGTGTTCACCAAATGTGATTGCTGCTGTAAAGGCTTGAGCCAGCCGAGAAGGAAAATATCCATGGTCCTTTAATCCCTTGACCATTATCCTACCAACAGATTTCCATTCTTCCTCTTGCCATTTTGGGGATAGTGATGGCACCCTCACATCTGCACCCTCTGCTGCACAGTCTAAAAACTCTGTCCAGAAGGCAGCATATACATCCCTGGACACGCCATCAGCATCTGCCCCCATTTCATGAATGAAG
>NW_015617855.1:0-1111 GCF_001515605.1 Sinocyclocheilus anshuiensis
TCCTGAATATGAGACAACCTCATCTCAGTGCAGAATGTTTTGGGACTGATCATGACAGCAGCTGAATTTTTTGGTACACGGCCCTTTGACTGTGAATCCAAGTAATCATCCAAAAGTTTTGCCAGAATAGTTGCAATGATGAGGTAATCAACGTTTAAAAAGTGTTGACTATCATCATGTGGACTTTTCACAGTAGTTAAATGCACCTCTGTGGATTCTGTCATAGAGCATCTTTAAGTATGGAATTAGATCTTGAATGTTGTCATTATAGATGGAAACTGGGATGCCGTCTGGTCTTGGTGTGTCTGACACTTGAAGAGAATTTACAGCTGATATAATGTCAACCTCATTGACTGCATGTAAGCGTTCTTCACCCACTGGTGAACCCGTTTCATTTGTAAAAAGATGCTTTTTTAGATTCAGCTGTTGGAAGATTACTTGTATCTGGCGATCTTTCTGAAAAGGCATTGCAGGGATGTTGTTGATCTCTAAAGACAGGCTGATGGTCAGGCCTCTATGAGTTTCTAATGTCACAACTTCTGACAAGCCACATACATTCTTCTGGAACAAAGAAGTAATCCAGCCTGGACACAGGAAAGTCTTTTATGGAGCCTGTGGTCATTGACTGCAGGTATCTTGAAAGATTATCAAGGGTTTTTGTGTCTGTTTCATGGTTATAAACACTCACCAGAGTGTACAGCTGACTTCCCAGTTTATATTTCAACACAACATAAGTTCCACAAGTATCTTTTTCATCACTTCTGTGTTCATAATCTGGTCTTTTCCTCACTAGTATGTCTGTACCTTGCAGGAGGAGGTGTACTTTTGTGTAGAAAATATGCCACTCATCTTTATAGTCTTCTATATGTTCGTCTTCTGTTCCGATGTGTGTCTCCTGTAAGAAAGCAATGTCTGCATTTTGTAGTTCTTGAAATTTCTGGTCTCTGTTTTGTTTAAGTCCATTAACATTCCAGGTGATGAAGTTTACGGTCAGTGTAGCCACTGACAGATCTGCTCTCACAGACCAAAGATCCTCAACTTAGTAAGTTCTGTCAAAACAAAGAATGATGGAAGGTAGGAACTTTTTGTTTTGCATTCATTCAATTGCAAG
>NW_015617856.1:0-1103 GCF_001515605.1 Sinocyclocheilus anshuiensis
AGAGAGAGAGAGAGAGAGAGAGAGAGAGAAAGAGAGAGACAGAGAAAGAGAGAGACAGAGAGACACTCAAAGACAGAAAACCAGACTATTAGAGAGAGATTATTACATAGATCCTATGATTAGTGTGGCTAAAATCAGCTTTCTCTGCATGAACTTCATTCTTATTTTCTCATTTTAATCTCTCATTGGTACTTTGCATATTAATACAATACACTCCAGCATTTGACAAGCTGCTCAATATAAATTATAAAATAGATGAGTTTACACATTATATCCAATAGAAATCAATCACTAAAGTGATACATTTCTACCTTTCCAGAATCAGATTTTTCTAAACTCCCAAAACAAATGTCACAGATCAAAGCAGCCATTGTTATTTAAAACACACTTTTGAATGCCCCAAAAAATGAATTATTGCAAATAAACAAAATATGTAATAAGAGTACTGACTCTTAAAACGTTCCCCTTCTCACACAGGCACAAACAAACTCACCTCACAAGACTTGAGGAGTTTGTCTTTGGCATTCAGATGGTCCTCATAGGCCAGCAGCAGGGGTGATAAATATTTCATATCCAGCTAAAGGCAATTTAGAGTACAACCATAGCATTAAACAAAAACAAATAAAAATCTTTTCTGCATTTCTCTTCTGTCCATCAACAACAAGCTGTGAAATAATCTGACAAGAGTAATGACATTGTCTGTCTTTGTTAAATAATACACATTAGCACATAATAACACTTTAATTAATGAGATGTCCTCATAACAACCTTGTGAATGAATCATCTTAGGATAAGTAACCAATTATAATAATTAGGAAGAGACAGTATGGAAATGTGAGACTTAGCCTAAATGAACAAACACACAATGAAAGCTAAAGAATATCATAAATTCACATACCAGCCAAGGAGGCGCAGGTGCTTTCACTGGCAGGCCTTTAATCTGAGCATTCTGGGAAATTTAGGACAAGAAATGCATTTGAGCCTACATATTATTTCACACCCTTTATCCTATATAGATATTGTGATGTGACAAAAGAAGTAAAGGTACTGTAATTACACTGAAACTAATGGCGCTTTTCCACTGCATGGTACGGCACGGTACG
>NW_015617857.1:0-1111 GCF_001515605.1 Sinocyclocheilus anshuiensis
CACTGTTTATTTTGTGGTTGTTTGATGTGTATAGTTTTTTTTTTTTCCTGGTCAAATTTGATTAGTTAAAAGGACCTGAGTGGTTAAAATTTGATCGGTTAAAATGGAATGTCCACTCAGAAATGAACATTCTTGAAAGTTAAACAAAATTTTGACTCGTCTTACTGCTTTTAAAACAAAACAAAAACGTCAAGGGAAGCTTTGGACTACTTCATACTCATTATTGTCCACCTTTTCCACTACACGTTTGATGGTGTCTTGTCTTTTACTTCATGACAGGAGATATGCTGTCATTGTTCATAGTTATTTGTTACATTCCATGAAGCAGTTTTTAACTTCACACAGAGAAAGCTCATTTCTGTAGCACATACTCAGTGAAAAAATGTATTGTACTTTGGACTACTTTATACTCATCATTACTGTTAACCTTTTCCAGAACACCTGTTTGATGGTGTCTTGTCATTTACTTAATGTTTGTTTTGTTGCATTTTACTATATCTAAATGGTCTAAAGACAGAGAATATGCTGTCATTGTTTGCAGTCATTCGTTCTTGGAATGCAAGCAGTTTTTAACTTCACACAGAGAAAGCTTATTTCTGTAGCACATACTCGGTGAAAAAAAATAATTGTACTGTTAGAAATAATACAGAGATTTGATGTGTCTTATGCTTTTAAAACAAAAACGTCTAGAGAAGCTTTGGACTACTTTATACTCATCATTATTGTTCAACTTTTACCACAACTCCTGTTTGATGGTGTCTTGTCTTTTACTTAATGTTTGTTTTGTTGAATTTTACTCTCTGAATTGTCTAATGACAGGATATGCTGTCATTGTTCGTAGTCATTCATTCATGGAATTTACGCAATTTTTTATCTTAACAGAAAGTTTCTGTAGCACATACTGTGTGAAAATGTATTGTACTGTTAAAAATACAGTGAATTGATTCAAGAAATATTTTTGCTTGTCTTGCTACTTTTTTTAAACTGTATTGTATTAATGTTGTAGCTAAGACTAGTAGATGTACAAAATACATGTATTTATGAAAGCCAGCTTACAGTATTCTAGAACTAGAACTAACCAGGATAGTTTTATTTATTGAGAAACCACTGC
>NW_015617858.1:0-1112 GCF_001515605.1 Sinocyclocheilus anshuiensis
CTCTTCATCATTCAGATGCCGTTTAAATTTAGGGGGCATGCTGGGGTCGAGCTGCTCCTCCCTCTCTGGCTCCCTCTGCAGGCAAACACAAGAAACACAGCAGTGATTGAACAGATTTCTTAGATCTCTTTCTTCACCTATAATAAAATAATAGCAATCTGTGAATAATTACAATTCAACTGTGGACACAGGTGTGAGTTTAGCAGAGATCCAATCAGATGTTAGAGTTGGAACTATCTGTTCTTTAAGTGTTAATTTAGACCAGACTGTGACCTAAGAGAAAGCTCAACTATAATGACCACATATCTGAGCACCGGTCTGTTAGCCGGTTCATTAGACTGAACTTTAGGCCATAAAAGCTGCACTACTTTTAAGTAAATCCAGCCATAATTCAGACTTGGGGAGAGACCACCCCATTATATTTAACTCGTTTGGTCATGGGGATCATTCTAGACACACCAATTGTAATGTGCTGCTTGCAAACATCAAACAAAGCAGTTAAAGACAAACTCTAGTAATTGATGTGAAAGTCATAACGTCCCTCTATGCGTATTTGCTTTATATTCACACAGCAGTTCATTTCTGGTTAAACCATTTGGCCGTTCTTTTACAAACCCGTAGCCTATAGCTTTGAAGTCACAGCAGGTTTTCATCTTTAAACTACCAGACATATAAGCTTAAACTTTACCTTTGGAATAACAATGACAGATTCTCATACAGACCCTCTACTGAACAGTTTCTGAGCACAAGAGTGCACAGCTAGAATCAGGACAGGTGATAGGAAAGTCATTTTGTAACTGTAGCTTGCCAAATTCTACATTTATGTAACTTAAACAAAACCATAATAATAACAGCAATATTCACCTAGATACTTATGTGCTACGAAAAAAGACTTCTAGGAAAACTATAGAGCGGAGCAGTGATTACAGATTTTTGTAGGCCAACCTGAAAGTTAGCCTCACCCTGTTTACCTCGACAAAAAGCCATTGGCCATTTTCCACTGGCTTTTGATTCACTGCAGAAAATAAGTTCTGTAACAAAAAAAAGTTTATGATTCTTACATGTTTCGTTCATCAAGATTTTCTCAGCTTCACAAATGAACAGTTTTTATG
>NW_015617859.1:0-1062 GCF_001515605.1 Sinocyclocheilus anshuiensis
TTGATTGATTGATTGATTGATTGAATGATTGATTGAATGATTGATTTATTGATTGATAATGAAAATAGTTTAGTTATAATGTTGCAAAATATTGAAATTCCATGTGGTGAAAACAGACAAACAGAAAGACCCAGTGCTGTTATAGGAAATATTAGCATTCTCTGACTGCTCTTGACCAATCAAATTAGAGGACTGGAACTGACCCTAATAAAGATTTGTATAGAGGGCTTTCTCAGTGAGAATAATAGAAAATCAAGCACAAGCTAAAACAATCTTTGAATGATACAATTTATTTATCTGGTATTAGTTTTTAATACCATCAACCATTTGCATGTGTCATTAGGTGTGCTGAAAAGATATATATAGGTGTTACTGATGCAGAACAGATGTCATAGGATTGTTTTTTGCAGTGCATAAAGATACATTATCACATGCAAGCTCTCATTTTAACTGTACTTTTTCTATGTGAGTGTTGATTGGCTTTATAAAAGATTCATTGCAACATATGCCAACACAAGTTAAATGTTGCATTGGAAGCCACTGACATATTCCAGCAGGTTCTGCATCTGGAGCTGATTAGGAAACAAAGGATCAAGGTGAGAGCAATAGATGAAAATGGTAATCTTGTTTCTTCCAACAGGAAGATTCTCAGGTCATGTGACAGGCAGGGTCATGTGACATGTGTGTGACAGATGAGAGGGTGTTGACAGGCCTCACCCACATTCTCAAGGCCCTGTGAAAACCGATACCCTGCAAAAATCACCACAGATGACATTTCCCCCCTTTTTCAGTCATTAACAGGTGAGAGCATATATGGAATGGAAATATATGCTGGTTTTTGTCTGAGAGAAGGAGAATCTGTGTTTCCTGGAGCCATTTTGCCCAGCAGAGGCCATTCCCCAGCGTCCCACTGGAGTCCATGGAGGAAGAGCAGCCAACAGCCATGCCTGAAGACACACACACACCTGCTGATGAGTGTAGAGTAGAGGGATTACTGTTATGGCCCAGGGGACTAGACCAACACACGCACACACACACACACACACACACACACACACACAC
>NW_015617860.1:0-1111 GCF_001515605.1 Sinocyclocheilus anshuiensis
ACAGCATACCACAAACACACTACATATGCTCTGGTTTAGGAGTCCGTCTGAAGTTTTGGCTTAATAGCACAGTAGAAGCTGAGGAGTTTAATGTCTCTCACAGACCTACAGTGGAGAGGGAAGGAAGGGAACGACTTGAAGGAGAAGGTATATATGACATGCAATGCTATGTCATCCAAGCTAATGACCCTGCTGAAGCCTGCCTAAGGTCCTATAGATAGCTAGTCTCTCTGTCTGGCCAAGCTTGTCTATTTTGATGGTTTTAGAGTGGTTTTGGGTGCTTGAGATCTGGTCGGGCTGGGAAACCAACTGGCTGACCAACTAAACCAGTTAAACACCAACCTTTCCTAAATCTAAGCTGCTCAGCTGTTTTCAGCAGAGGGAACCATGTTCCCCCCCTAGGGAATTAAAAGTAATATATTATAAAAAGCACATACAATTTATTGTAACTTATCTGTGCAATATTTTAATGTATTAAGCTTGGTCCATATCCAGTTTTGATATAGGTTTGCTACCTATAAAGTTTCATGGCAATGTGCTGAACCCAATGCATTATATTGACTGGATGGGGAATCCATTGACTGTGTTAAGGTGACCTCATCATTATGAATTAATGAGGTGGAATGCTAGTAGTCTCAATTCCTGATGTTTGTGCCTGGAGTGAAACTGAGACAGCACTAAATCTCCTGTACACAGAGCACCTTCCAATAAGGGATGTCATTGAAGGAATTTTTTCCCCCTAAGTATTTTATTGGGCTGTCAAAGTTAACAAGTCAACACATAATTAAATGTTTAACACTGTTTTTTTTTAACACAGTTGATGCATTTATTCAAATGGACATTGTAACGGTTTCATTTGTAAGAGCTGCAGCTGTTAAACACAAAACAGTCACCTCCTGTTTATCGGTAGATGTTGAAAAAAAAAACTTCCTTATTTTATTTTTTTATTTTTAATTTAATTATTTCATTCCATTTTTTATAACGAGGAGGACTAAAAAGTAGGATCAGTCTTGATTAAATATTTTAATCCATTGACTTTAATAGCTTCTTTTTGCAAAAACAAACAAAAAAGATTTGTGTACACACACACACACATATATATATATATATA
>NW_015617861.1:0-1112 GCF_001515605.1 Sinocyclocheilus anshuiensis
AACATCACCAAATATTTGTACTGAATCTGCATAAATGCATTACTGTTGATTAAACCACAGATACAAAAAAAAAAAAATAAAAAATTTAAAAACTTTTTAAAAGTAAAATAAAAATGGTGCTAATTTGACAAACTGTAGTGATGCGTTTATTGCACTTTTTAGACCATTTTCAATGACTTTACAGACAAAGAAAATCAATTATTAATGGGTCATTAGGAGTCTAAGGTCATTAGGAGTCAAACTGACGTGAGCACTAAGATCTACTTAAATTGTGCAGTCTTTATATTATCAGGTTTGTGGAAATATTGAAAGTAGCTATAGTTAAAACCTTGCAATAATTATGAATTGTTGTGTGTGTGTTCACATTTCCAGTGCCACAAAAGTCATCAAGTTTCATGCCATTCTGATGAAAAAAATAAAAATGTACAAATGTTCACAAATTACAAATTTTTCAGTCAAACGTGATTGAAGAGCACCAGGGGGCTAGAGTATTTGACATGAAATCAAAATAAATAAATAAATATAAATAAATAAATAAAACAGCTGTATTCTTTGGCTCTGAATAACAGAAAATGTAACACTGCCTTTTTTGTCTTGTGTTATATTTTACTGACCTTTTTACTTAACGACAGTCCTAAAGTTGAAATTGTTTATACAAAATAACACTTTATTTAACTATATTGAATACTGCACTGAAATTATGTTAAATTGTTATTAGAAAAATAAAATGTAGGACAACAAAAGTTCAATTATTATTATTATTATCACTATTACTTTTATTATTGTGTCAGAACTCATTGTCAGAATGCTTACTGATAATCCCTTTTGTGTTTGTAACAGGAAAAAAAATGACCCAATTCCATAGACACGTGTAAGTTTCCATAAATATTCTATTGTGCTGTATATACCATTTCACTAGCAAGGACCACGCCACACTGCGAATGTAGGGAAGTAATCTTTATTGTATAAATGTAGGGATGAATGGGGAGGGGAAGTATGGGAAAAGGGAAGGAATGATTACAGGTTGATCTGGGCTTCCGATGTTGGTGGCCCGGAGAGAGTCAATATGAGGGTATTGTCTCGGTTATGTGTGGCTGAGTGATTAGGACCCC
>NW_015617862.1:0-1111 GCF_001515605.1 Sinocyclocheilus anshuiensis
AGAGGATTTGATGAATAAATATTGATTACAATTTTCTACAAACCTTACTTGGAGAGGGCTGATCATGACAAGAAGTTGCTGAGCCTCACTAGTAGCCGTTCAGTTGACAAAACTGAAAAAAGGCCATGTTTCTGTGTTTCTACCTTACAACAGAGCAAAACGGAATGTGTGAGTGAGTGGAGGGAGTAAAGGACTAAGATGCAGAGAAAGGCAGTATTTTGTGTTTAAGTTTAAATAAATGAGAGGAAAGAAAAAGCTGTATCTTCAAGCTATATTAATAAGAAATTATTTTAACCATGATTACATGCTAGCAGGATTGCTGTAAGCAGTTTAAAGACCTCTTCATACTAAAGATGAGTCCATACCGCAACTTTTTAGCATTTAATGACACAGAGGAACAATATCATTGGAATAAATTTTCCAGCTGATGAACAATAAGAGCAACCAATCAAAATTCACCTGACTTTAAAGAGCTTGAGCATTTTAAAGTGGCAGACAACAGCATAACTGCAGCATGTATAATAATAAACATAACTTTATCGTCTGTTAGTGTAGATGCTAAAATAGTTATTATAGTTATTGTTCTTGGAGTGAACAGCCTTAAGTGATCTAATTTGGCCAAATTAACTGAATGATATGTCACATGACAAGTTAAACTAGCATTTCCAGAGTTGCTTTTAGACAGATGTGTTCAATAAAAATCAACATGGAAAGAAAGGCTGACTCTTAGGTGTGGACAGATATAATGTACTGTTAGAACGGGAAGAGACGGCGCTAATTTATAAAGGCTAATACAGTGGACTCAAACAAAACACTCTGACTACTTACAATGGGCACAATATGGGCACAATCTGCATGAGAGTTGAGGCAATGACCAATGACAGCAGGAGTAAAAGCCGTAGAATTTTTGCATGAGTACGCTTCTACAATATCACATGAATTTGCTGAAATTGTATGAATCATTACTACTTTGTAGAATAGGGTTTGTACTGATGGGGTCGTGGGATATGTAAAAAAGTTTAAGAAACATCAAATGCAGTGCAAAGTGTAACTGCAGTAAAGTACAGTCAAGGTGCTCAGACCAACACAGACGTACCATTGGAAATGTTTG
>NW_015617863.1:0-1110 GCF_001515605.1 Sinocyclocheilus anshuiensis
ATGGTTCCATGAAGAACCTTTAACATCCATGGAACCTTTCCATTGTTTAAAAGCTTCTTTAGATTAGATTATTGAAATGTTTTTTTTTTTTTTTACTTTTCATTGAAAGGTTCATTGGGAAACCAAAAATGGTTGTTCTATGGCATCACTGCAAAAACAACAACTTTTGGAACCTTTATTTTTAAGATTTTGGAATCTTTCTATTCCACAAAAGGTTCTTTAGAACATTAAATGTTATTCATACTAAGAAAAATGGTTCTTTTAAGAATTGATCAATTAAAGGTCCTTTTCTGCGAAAAATGGTTCTTCTATGGCATTGCTGCAAAACCCCCTATACTTTTAGAGTGTAGTATAAGCGTTTTCTTTATGAGGGGGATTTTGTCTCAATACACAGAGGGTCTGTTATCCGCAAGGCCAGAACCGGAGAGCTGTGTGTTTAAAACCCTACTGTGTAAAACTCATGCAAACAAAGCATTATTCTTAGAGAATAACCTCTGTGTGTTCCTGTTGGAAAATCACCTCTCGGCTCGCCCCATACACACCTCTACTGCTGTCCAGAGGTGCTGCTATAGCGCTGCCACAACAGAGCCGTCTAAACAGCGTGTTTCACTGGGCCGCCGCTGCAGGGTTTCTACTGTAAACACGGCTGCAGGATCCCTCACATGAGCGCTGCCCGCCTGAATCTCCGCCATCACAATCAGAGCATACAGCCACACTTCCCAAATAAACCCCAGAACACAGAAACTGGAGAAAGACTTCTGTTTCCTCAAGAGCTCACACACAACCAGCTCCATCAACAACCACATTCACATGCACAAACATATTCCTGAATCAGTACTAAATTGTGCTTTATTACATTATGTTTTAACTACATATTCGGATTTTGAATTCATCATAAAGTTGCAAGTAATTGTTTTTTTGTGTTTTGGAAAGAAGTCTCTTATGCTCATCGAGGATGCATTTATTGGGTTAAAAATACAGTAAAAACTGTAATAATGTGAAATATTTTTTCAATTTAAAATAACCATGTTCTATTTGAATATATTTTAAAAAGTCGTTTATTTTTGTGTTGCAAAGCTGAATTTTCAGCATCATTACTCCAGTCTTCAG
>NW_015617864.1:0-1111 GCF_001515605.1 Sinocyclocheilus anshuiensis
ACAATTTAAAATAACTGTTTTCTATTTTAATATATTTTAACATTTGATTTATTTCTGTGATGCAATGCTGAAATTTCAGCTCTCAGTGTCACATGATCCTTCAGAAATTATTCTGATTCTGTGCTAAATTATTATTATTATGAATGGGTCTTAATATTATCAATGTTGGAAACAAATTTTCCTGCTTATTTTCTGAATTCTTTGATTAATAAAATGTTCAAAAGAACAAGATTTACTTGAAATCTTTTGTAAAAAAAATGTATCTATCGCAAACTTTTGAATGATAATGTATTACAATTTCCAAAAAAATTAAGTTTTAATATTAAGCACTGTTTTCAACACTGACAATAACAATAAATGTTTCTTGAGCAGCAAATCAGCATATCCGAATGATTTCTGAAGGAACATGTGACACTGAAGACGGGAGTAATGATGCCAAAAATTCAGCTTTGCATCACAGGAATAAATACATTTTAAAATATACTAAAATAGAGAACAATTCTGTTGAATTGTAATAATATCTCCCAATATTACTGTTTTTACTGTACTTTTGATCAAATAAATTCAGCTTTGGTGAGCATAAGAGACTTATTTAATATAAATTGTAAAAATTATTCCAAACTTTTGATCAGTAGTGTATATCCAAACCTACAGAGCATGAAGAACGCATCACGTCGGCCTCACCCTTAAACCGCAAATTAAATTATGCGATTCGTCTCGGCACAATATCACACTTCATCCTTAACTGCTAAAAAACATTTGAACGAATCTAATTCTTCCAAAATAATCATGCCTATTAACATATGCCATTTTATTTGTTTATTGTTTTGCCCTGCTGAAATAGGCGCAATTTCAAGGTTAGAATTAATCTACTGCTTGCTGTGGCCTCATCTGACCCAGTTTGATTCCTTAGCCAACATTTATGTTTTACACAAAATATTTACCCCAGATATCGGTTTTAGTAACAATTACGCTTTGTTCGGTGTCCTTCCAAGGAACTGAAACTAACGGTGAAGCTCATGAGAAAAAAAAGAAAGAAAAGATTTTGTGCGGATATTGAATTGGGCGGTTTGAGTCTGTTAAATTGTTATATTTCATAACCTTTACGTGC
>NW_015617865.1:0-1112 GCF_001515605.1 Sinocyclocheilus anshuiensis
TTAATTATGCAAATTCAAATAGCTGTGCACACGAAAGATGCAAGAGAACGGCAATCTGATTACACATGCAATGACTAGGGAGAGGCGGTTCACAAGCACATGCTTAAAAATCAAGTTTCCATTTGGGGGGGGATGTGTGTGAGTGATCAGTTCTTAAAAAAAACATGTTTAACATTTTAATAATCTGAAGAACCTTTAGTGGTTCCATGGGTGTTAAATGTTCTTCATGGAACCACTGATGCCGCTAAAGAAGGTTTATTATTAGCAGTACAGGTCTGCCTCTCACTTCCTAGAATGAAGTGGATTAGTAAACCACTGAATCATGTAAACAGCGCCATGGATGTGATCCAACAGACGAAGAGCTCAGAACCAACCATCACCAACACAGACACTGTTCAGGACGACTCCAGAGCAGAATACATGAGGCGAGAAAAAACGAGAGGAGGAACAAATATAGAGACACAATCTCGGCGAGAGCAGATGAAATTCAGACAAAACATGACAAGCACTCATCCCAGTGTTGCCGGCGTGTAACTGTGAGGAGTCTCCATTAATTTCACACATTAGCATTAAACTGCATTTGGAACTGACAGACTCTCTGCAGTGAAGCTTCTACAGCGGTTCCACAGCTCAAGCTCAATGTGCAGCACAAAGGAAGATTATTCCTTACATAAATCTGGATTTACGGCCATGGCCACAGAAGTCCAGTTTTCATGGCCTCCTGTAGCTCAAACTGTTCCCAGCCCTGTTCCCGGAGGCCCCTCAACATGGCACACTTTGAAACAGAACTCACACTCCAGAAACAGGGTTGGGAACCACTGCTGAAGATCACGGCGCTCGCAAGGCCAAGGTCATGGGTTCACGGGGATTGCATGAATAGAAAAACATTTGAATGCAATATTAGTTGCTTCGGATAAAAGCATCAACCAAAAGCATGAATGTAAATGTTCAGGAAGTCACTGATATTCCAAAGCGCATTAATTCACTGGCCGCTGGAGAACAAGCCCGTGGCCTCCACCATTCATTCATTTACTGAGCCAAAACTGAACCGTCAGATAAAACCGTCACACCTACCGTGGCTTCCCCTCGTCAGGAAGGGCATCCGGTTGATG
>NW_015617866.1:0-1112 GCF_001515605.1 Sinocyclocheilus anshuiensis
AAACTTTTATTTTGGATGCGATTAATCACGATTAATCATTTGACACCACTAGTCATAATGTCACTTTGGACAAAAGTGTCTGCTAAATGACTAAATGTAATATATATATATATATATAATTCTGAGAAACATATTTGATGGATTTACTAGAGAGTGCTCTATAATTATGTCCCTGCAGTGTTCATTTGCAATGCAAATGGGAGCCCATAGTAACCATAGTAGATGTAATAGCCTCAACGAACACAGCTGTTCCTTTACACGGCGTCTAAGGATTCATACTAAATATGTTCATTTAAGCATATCCTTTTATTATGCTGTAGGGTGCTTTGAATAGAAGTGTTTGTTATATGACTCAGTAGGCTTACTTACCATTATATGTTTTATTATACATCTTGTTGTTTAAAGATCAACCTAACATTTTATGAATGCCGAAATGCACACACAAATAGTTTTTTTTTGTTTTTTTTTTAATAGATTAAAAGTTTAAAAGAGTAAAAAGGTTACACAGTAGCCCCTGTAAATTAATGCCGCTTAAGACATTAAAACAGTACTGAGCAATTGCGCCACCTACTGGTTCTCCAGCAAATGTAAACAATCCATTGACGGCAGATTCACTGGCTGATAATGCAGTATGAATTTTGGATTCATGTTTGTGTGTGTGTGTGGATTGACATCATGCACAAATGTGTTTAGTGAAGTTAAATGTGAAGGTGATATTATTTTTGGGCAGTTTAGCTTAAATCTCCCTTCTTAAATGTACAAAAATGTGATCTCTCTTTGTTTTATTTTGGTTCTTTGTACTAAGATGTTTTCTTTTTACCTTTTTGGATTTGAATCATTAAAAAGAGAATCTGGTAGTCTACAAATTATGATAGTTTAACAAATAAATAAATGAAAAGGAAGCGACTTTTTAATGCAGCATAAAAGGCATGCCAGCGTTGACAAAATTACAGTAATATGTATAAAATACCACATCAGAGCTGCACTGAAATGCACCGAACTTCTACTATAACTTTTGTTTTGGCTGTTGTGCATTAGAATCAACATCTGGTACTGGATTTTAGTGGATTTTAATTTAAAGTTTCTTTAGCTCAGAATATATATATATATAT
>NW_015617867.1:0-1112 GCF_001515605.1 Sinocyclocheilus anshuiensis
GTTTAGAAGTTCTTGATCTGAGCTGGAATCATCTGCGAATGAAAGCAGCTGTAGCTTTCTGTGCTGGACTGAAGGTACCCACACACACACACAGCTCACATACATTTCAGTGTCACACTGCAGTGCAAATCATGCAAACAGTCAAAGCTGCCTTTCCCTGTCGTCAGATCAACACGACTTTGAAACACTTAGACCTCTCATTTAATGGCTTTGGAAACGAGGGCGGGGACTGGAGGCCAACGACACGCTCAGAGTGCTACAGGTGCGTCAGACTAATCTATGTCAAATTAGATTAGAATCACCTTTATAACAAGGCACAAGTACAATGCAATACGATCGTATGCAATAACTTGTTTGAATAATGAACAATTCAATTATACCGCCTCTATGCATATGTTACCAGACTAAATGGCAAATCTGAGTCATTTTAAAGCAGAATCCCAGATTTTGAAAGTATCATGTTTGATAATGGTAATTGTTTTCTGACAGATAGCGTATAACTCACTGACAGTGCAGGGAGCTCTTACTTTGGTCAATGTGCTCAAGAACACACCCAAAACTGCCATCGAGGAGATCAACATATGCATGAGTTCAGGAGAGTCAGGCTCCTAGTTTTTCTGAGGGGGAGTCTTGGGTGGCATGCAAGGCACAGTACAAAGATACATTTTCATAATCGACAGAGCTGTTATTACTTATAACTTAAGCTTTATTACTTATGCATTTACTATTGCTGTTCCTTAAGAATATTAGGATTTTAAGTTGTGCATTGATTCAGACTTCCACATATTCTGTAGCTTATAGAAACAAATTAATTTAAAATGTAAGCACTGGACACCGCAAGGTGGAACTGCACCTTATGCATGCATTTGAAAGCACATTCTCTTTCAATGTGCCACACCTGAGATAAAGTTTATACACAGACACGCTGATTTTGGTCGATCGGAAAAAGTGCAACTGCTTTTGCTTCAGGACTCTGAATTTAAGGAACACAGCTGGTGCTCTGATGCTGATTGCAGGCAGATTGCTTATCATACAAAATACATTTCAGTTTATATGGTAAAATATATTTTATAAAGTGGAGAGTTCCGGTGCTTGATTCTGATTGGCTGAGC
>NW_015617868.1:0-1112 GCF_001515605.1 Sinocyclocheilus anshuiensis
ATATTGACTGAGGCTGTGAGTCCATAATATTGTGCTATATTCTCCTTTTGAAAAGGTAGAGGTGAGAAAATGACCCATTTTCATTTTTTTTGGGTGAATCTCACAGAAACGGCCAAGAAATGTCCTGGACACATTTCACCCCATAATCAAAGGGGAAAATCCAATTGCTTTATTGAAATCTTAAATTGGCATTTTCTTCACACAAAATTTGTTTTCGGGGTGAAACATGTTCCTACATGTACTTGAGATTCACCATTATCCCTGGAGTTGTAATAAGGGTCAAGAGTCAAGCAGTACAACCCTTAATATAACTACACAAGTTTCATATATTAAGGCACCAGTTTCTTTGCACCACTTCAACCTCAACTCTCTGAGGAGTGAAGACTGATATGCAGCAACACAATGGACAACACAGCAGGTGGACTGTGCATAAAGCTGTTAAATTATAAAAGTGATGACAGGCTCATTGTTGTTTCATTTTAATTTTCTATAAAAGAGATGAGTTTATTTCATGATCATAACAGATTGAACCATTGACCTCGATAGCCAACACACATAACAAACAGTAATCGAGGAAAACGTTAAACCCCAAAAAAAAGAAAAAAAAAAAGAAAACAACAAAATACCTGAATAAAGCAAACTCTCTGCTGAGCTGCAGGTCAGCACATTCTCCGGAGAATCCGAATCTATGGCACATAACGTCCAACTGTTACCATGGAAAAGAAAATACATGTAAAGGCTTGAAGGAATGAAGTGTTTCTCTTCTTTGAACTTTTACAGACCAAATTAACAAAAGAAAAAGAAAAAATAGATATTTATATAAATGGACTTCATGAGGAAGAACAAGAACCAAAAAAGTTCACAAAGCATGAAGTGTTGTTGCGATTGAAACCTCCGGGTAAGAACACCCTCCCCAGCCACATACCGACAACCGTACTGACATGACACACATCCAAACATCCTGACACACACACATGTACGTTGATGAAGATGATGATCGGACATGTCCTCTTAGCAGTTCCGAGAAAACGAAAAACGAAGTTGTTCGGTGTATAATTAAGAAGTCAAGCTAAAACTAGATTTAAACCTGAATATTGTAAATGGGTAAAATA
>NW_015617869.1:0-1112 GCF_001515605.1 Sinocyclocheilus anshuiensis
AAAAAAAAAAAGGTAACATCAATCAAATACATCAACTACCATCCACAACTTTTTTGTGCACTGGTTTAGTGTTTTTAGTTTGAGATTTCATTGACTCAGTATATCTTTCTGACTGTTGCACATTTATTGAGCTGATTTCTGGCAGTTTGTAGTTTCCTGCAGCCTGGATGAACTTTATCTGCACTTGGGCTGCGTTCATAAACGTTGCTATGAAGCAAACTACAATAAGATTAATGAGGCCCCCGAAACAATCCTGACACTTGGAGACAATGAACAATGATCAAGTGTGTGGATGTTTTGTCATGTCGAGATTTCTCCTTCCTGAACGCACGCATCAGTCAACAGCCTCCCGCTGAGAAGATTCCAGCGAACACCAGTCAGACGGGGGAGTGTTTGTGCCCTTCTGCTCTGCCAAAACATCACCAATGACTCTGGTTCCCATTACCCCTGAGCTCTTGAGCCGAGAAATATGGGTGGTTTGATCACACGCCGCACAACCATAGGGGAGCATGTTAGAAGTAGCATGGCTCTAATTCGAACCAGACGCTCTTGTGGGAAGGTGCATTATAGTAAACACTAAAAGGGCTTTTCCCAAAGGTGCAAGAATGACTTTCTGCCACGGGCCCGCCATTATGCTGAAAACATTATAAAACATAAAACGAATTAAATGAGATCTGGGGTTTGATGACAGATGGGCTTTTAATGCCCGTATATGTAATGGACTTTTCTGGATGAAAAACTTGTCAACTTCCTTGACCTTCGGATCACCTCAATCTCATAATAACCGAGTGATCGTATCCGCAGTGCATTTGGAAATGAAAGTGAATTCCCTCTTGCCCCCGAACGTCCCGCTTCCTCTCAGGCTTTAGAGGCTGTGTTGACATTGACCAATTGTGATCGACTCTTAATAGCCGCTGCCACTGTACGGGTATCACAGCGGTAATACAGCAAGACTGCACTCGTTTAGAGGAATGTGAGAGGTGAGAGGTCAAATAGGAGAGGAGGAATGAGACTCTGAAGGGATGTCACTTTGTATTTACATTGGGATTCGACACTTTATACAATATTGGTGGCGTCTGAGTGGTTATTTGTCAAATATAAATATATATATA
>NW_015617870.1:0-1112 GCF_001515605.1 Sinocyclocheilus anshuiensis
TGATTATATTGTCTAAAATATGTAATGTAATGGATTACGTTCCTAACTACAATTTTTGTCATGTAATCTGCGATCAGTAACGGACTGCAATTTATATAGAAATATCTATTCATCAGAAAATAGATATTTTTGATGAATTGTACTATTGATTACATTTAACACTACATTAATAAATGATTAAATTATGGTCCACTAAAGGGACATGGTGATGGAAAAAATATGAGATGAGTTTTCTCACAAATGTTTTGGGTTCCCCCAAGAACAAGTTTTGAGAGCAAATGCAAAGTTTTTCCAGGGAAACACAAAACATTAGCGAGAGAATGCAAATTCAAATATATTTTTTGTCCCTTTCGCCACTCCATAATATCCAAAAAGCGATGACTGAATATTACTCAGAGGGTAATATTTATGGCACTTTTTATTAACAATGTTTAACTCAATTCCAGATCTTTATAAATGTATTATTTATTGTAACCCACAATATTTACATGTGTTATAGTGTCTCATCTTGAAAAGATGCATAAATTCTTCAAATAAATTTCCTTGAGCATACAGTATAAATACATTTCATTCATTCACTCCGAGTTCTCCATCTGTGACGGTACATGGGAACATTTCCTCACAAATTAATTTACAGCATTCAAGTGAATTACTGGCAATTCTAGCAGCCGCTCCTCAAGCTCTGTTTTCTAGAAGAGTCTGAAAGTCAGGTGAACAAACCAACTTGTGTTTAATGTGTCCCAGCACAGACATGTCTCCCCTCCTGCCCTCTGTAGATACAGAGACCAGTTCCTACAAAAACACAAAGATTAACAGAAAAAGACAATGTAATACAAACCTAAGAGCAAATAATAAGACATGTAAAAGATTAAGATAGATAGTGTATAGATTGCATGTAAAGATTCAGACCAAAATTCCCATGATGAGTCATACTTTGCTTGGTCATGTGCTTATAAAGCATTTGTCACAATTTCATTAGACTGTTTGGCCTTTAGATCATCACATGCTGTTATAACATCATCACCCCAACAGTTGGCAGTGATTTCCCACCAAACAACAGATTATAGGAATTTAGCATTTCATCACTTGCTCACCAATGGATCCTCTGCAGT
>NW_015617871.1:0-1112 GCF_001515605.1 Sinocyclocheilus anshuiensis
AGATTATTCAGTGCAGATCAAATGAAAATAACGTAAAATATACAGATTAAAATCATTATATCTATGGAAAATCCTCATAAACCATAAAAACCCAACATATATGTGTGTGTTACCAGGATTTTCCAGGTGGCAACAATACATTAAAATTTACAGCTCATTTAAATTTTCAGTTTGGATGTGAAAGATGTTTCCAGTTCACAGAATATGACTTTATCTAGCTTTTCATGGCTCAACAGTTCATCAGTAAAAGTTGGGAATATTTACATCATTCTTAGAACAAACTCCAGCAGCTGAAATCTGACACATACTATTTAGTTTATTAGGAGAGTGATGACACGAGAGATTCAGAACCATCCAGAATAACACATGAAGACACTGAGGAACAAACAGGCTTTTGTCCATCGATAAGTATATTGATGATAAATGATTCAGAAATGCATTTAAATGATCATGACCCCGTACAGCAGTAACAAGTGAATGACAGAACTAAGCTTTGGCTCATCAAATATCTGACAATCACAGACTGATACCTGATCTCTGCTGTTTTCTGCTGTTAAATCAAGGTTCACATTCAGTTTTCACATTTATCCACCTGGAAATGATTGTAACTTAACATGTTTAATCAAAGTTGTCAAAATGAGCAAAGTCTATCAATTCACCCAGTTAGGTACTTATGACAAATATTTGTACATCGATATTGTCAAAGTAATTGCAGAGAGTTTTACTGCTGCATCAGGTCTCAAATATCATCTGCTCTGTCACGCTGGAGAAAAGCCATTTAGCTGTGATCAGTGTGGTAAAGATTTGATCTCATCATCAAAACTAAAAAAAAGTTCATTCAGATGAGAAGCCTCACTTGTGTTCTTTCTGTGGAAAGAGATTTTCACTGCAACACAATTTGAAACAGCACAACAAAATACATAATGCCCAGAAAGCTCATGTGTGTTGTGAGTGTGAGAAAAGCTTCACTACAGCTAGATATCTGCAACTTCACCAAATAATTCACACTGGAGAAAAACCTTACAAGTGCTCCTATTGTGACAAGAGTTTCATTCGGTCTGCACACATGAAAGTACATGAGCGAGTTCATACTGGAGAGAAACCGTACCACT
>NW_015617872.1:0-1112 GCF_001515605.1 Sinocyclocheilus anshuiensis
GAGGGGCTTTAGAAAATAAAATCATAATTGCCACAATCAGCTCGTGAACCTGGGTTACCTCCATGCCCACAGCTCTGCCTGTGCACTGGTAGAGTCCCATGTTTAATCTTAATGAGCGTGAGATGCATGCAGACACACTGTGGGGCGCAGGGCCCTGCTGAGCACCAGGGTATTAGCAGAAAAGAGAGGGAGAGAACAAACAGTTAGATAGAGCAGAGAAAGTGTGCAAAAAGATGAGAGCGTAAGATTTAAAATGTTAGAGGGCTCAGAATATGTAGTTGGAGGATGTGAAAACAGGAAAGAGCTCTGTTGGACAGGAAGCATTGAAAAAAAGGCCACAGATATTTAAATGCTCAGGGGAAAATGCCCAGTAGTTATTTTTTCTTTCTTTAATATTATCTAGCATTTGATATATTCCACAATATTTTATTATGGGCTTGTGTATATGTTTAGAATGGTCTTAGTTCTACAGTGACATATTTTATTGCAACTTTGTCTTACATTTAAACTTTTACTTATAATTGTGAATTTATCTTGTGTAATTGCTATTGCATATCTCACTATTGAAAGATTTTCTCGTTATAGAGACTATTTCTCATAAGCGTGACTTCATATCTCAGAATGGGATTATTTCTCATTTTATACTTCATCTAACAATTTAATTTATTACTCTGAGGTGGAAATTGTTGGAAATGATAGAGAGTTGTATATGCTAACAGGAACCAGACAGTTGTTTCAAATATTTTCTGGCATGTTATAATATCTTGTGCATTATTAACAGCTATGTTTGATTTTAATTAATTTATTTCAAATAATTTATTCAGTTCAAATAACTGAATAAATATAAATAAGCTGTGTTTATATATGTTTAGAAAAATATACCCATCATAACACTTAAATTACCCTTGAAAATAAGTTCCATGCAGGACACATATTGCCCTTTAATAAAATGTTAGTTTGAGATATTGCAATATAGTGATGATATACAGTAGATGAGAAATTGGAATGAAAGAGAGGAGGAGAGAACAGCTGCAAGTATGAAGGATTCATGTGGGTAATAGGGGATCTCTGGAGCTGCTCTTCTTTCTTTCTTAGAATTAAAAAAGACAATT
>NW_015617873.1:0-1112 GCF_001515605.1 Sinocyclocheilus anshuiensis
TCAATGGGGACCAGCAACTGAAGGTGAACTATCCCTTTAAGAAGTTATTTGATCTGGCACAATGGCAATAGATAGGATACCTTGTTCAATTCTCCAAGTGATGCATCACCTCCATATGGGAGTCAACAAGCAACTTTTGCATTAATAGCCCAGATTATTAACCATTACATTACTCACACCACTAACTAACTCTTTGAAGGTTGTTTGCTATGCACTGGTGCTAATTTGCTAAATTAACCCATGTTAGTCACTCTCACAGTTGCGTCAGTTGTCTATACCATCACATTTTGTGTGATCTTTGTGCGTCCAGTAGAAGTACATTAGAAAGTGTTACAACCTTATTATGGTCAGCCATAATACTTCTAGTTTTTTTTAAAACATGTAGATGAAAAGTTTGTGTTAATGTTATACATTTTATACAAGTTATAATGTTATACAAGTCTTACAAATTCTACTGTCCCTTTAAGGAAGGTGGAGGTCATAATGGTACTTCACCCAAACAAACACTCCCCGATTTCCTCTACAGGTGTTAGTTTGTTTAATAAAGTGTCAAAATTTGACCTTGAATTTACTAATACTAATTAAGCTACACACTTGTGAATGCTTTTGTCATTAGTTTATATTTTACATACTCACATTGTATACATGTACGTGCAGGTAAGCACACACCAGACATGGTGAACGAGCAAAAACTATTAAATATAGTAACACATGCAGTTTCCTTATCAGTCTTTGTACCTACAGCAAGCTCGTCATTATTTGATGCTATCTGTATCATGCATTTACATATCCAGTTGACAACCAGTGGCATTTACCACCGACCATGCTCAAAGATACATTGTCTTTGTCCATAGTTGAATCTTATTTTGGATACATCGCTGACGCTTTCCTGAGGGCTGAACTTGGCCCACACCCTCCTCATATACTGCCAGCACTCGTTAACTCCATGTCCTGAAATTATTAATGACAAAAATAGAGTAATAGCAAAAGATGTCACGGTTAAACTGTATCTAGAACAGAATTCAACTCCGCAATCTCAATTTTCACTGATGGTTCCAAAGATCACAAGACAGGACGAGCATCAGCAGCTGTATTTGTCCCAACTTATCAAA
>NW_015617874.1:0-1113 GCF_001515605.1 Sinocyclocheilus anshuiensis
TTTTTTACACACATGCAGCTTTTCACTTTACAAGATGTTGATTGATGGACTGGAGTCACATGGATAACTTGTGGACTATTGTGATGTTTTTATTAACAGTTTGGGCTCTCATTCTGATGGAACGCAGTACAAAAAAATAAAAATTCTTAATAACCAAGCAAGTATCTGTAACTCAAAACATCTTATATGAATTCCATTGTGAAGAAAAGAAATGGCTTTGTCCTTCACTGAATTGAGATTTCTTACTGTCTCTGAGTTATCTGCACCTCCATATGGGCATTGTTTGCACAGATAGCATCATTTGGCCGCTGGGCTCTTGTAATCTCTTCATCTAAACGTCCTTTGACTTTCCTCCACAGCTGTCTAAGATTAACTCGTGTGTTGTTTCAAGCTATTAACCAGTCTGGGTGTCTCTATATGAATTAAAAGATAATTCTTGTTAACTATACAACTATACACCTATGAATAAAGACTGGGCTGTTAATTAGACAGAAAAGACTGTTGATCAAACATCTGTGCAGAGGGTTCGGAAACTTTTGAGGGTCATGTTGCATTTTTTCTGTTGTAAAATACACTGTGCTCAGCATGAGCGAAAAAGACAAGCATGTCAGTCTGAATTGTATTTGTGGATCAGGTGTTTTAGATGTTGTCACTTTGCCTGTGTCATTGTGTCACACAATTTTTCCACTCCCTGAAGCCACCGGAAAGCATGCCATTCCTCCGATTTGCAATGAAAATACTGTTTGCACACCAACAATATTGTTTGCATCTCTATTAAACGTTTCAGATTTAATACTTCCTAAAACTATGTTATTGATTACTTACCTTCATGTCGCCCCAAAGCAGTATGACTTTTTTATGTTCTGTGGGACATAAAAGATGATTTTTTTTCGTTTGTTTTTTGAGAAAAATAAGTAAGAAGGGACTTGCTTTTATCCATCAGGAGCTGATTACAGCAAAGGTTAGTACTATCAAATTTGAGTTTCCATTTTCTCTAAACAAGCCAAAGAACCTTTTCTCCATCCGAACTCTTGTGGGCGAGTCCCTGCTGTCAAACTTCCACTACTTATTTTGTTCTCGCAGCAGTTCCTCTCAAAAAAAAAAAAAAAAAAA
>NW_015617875.1:0-1113 GCF_001515605.1 Sinocyclocheilus anshuiensis
TATATATATATATTTTTTTTTTTTTTTTTTTTTAAGTTTAATGATAATTATTTATAATCCTGTTTTTCTAAAATATGTTTTAAACTGAGGTATGAGTTATGGTCTGAGCTGAGGACATGGTTTTAAGGGAAGTGATAATGTAATGTCATCATTTTGATCAAATAAAAAGATAATGAATTAGCATACATTTGCGATCAGCTCTAATTCATTTCCAAATGGAAATACACAGCCTATTTACGCAATATATTTCACATCTAGTGATCCATAATTTTAAAATGTTTGAAATTATTAGTGAAACTGGTGTTTTGTGTATACCAGTTACTCTATAGGCATAACAAGTCAATAAAACATGCAAAATACACAGGACTGGTTTGAGCATTTATATTTTATTTAGCAAGAAAGGGGTAGACAAGAACATATACAGAAACCTTAAACTGGAACTGTATAAGGATTACACTTATTCCATATTTTATACATTTCTTAAATGACATGAATACATTAAATCACAATTAATAAATAAATATAATAAAAATAAAATAAATATTCTGATACTAATAGATATTAAATAGAAAAAATAAATGCACTTTTAAAAATCGGAGTTTAGCGTATATCAATTTATTATATGCTATTAACGTGCAATACTTTTATAAGACGTATATAGTCTATTTGATAACAAATAAATCACTCCAGCAGCTCCTATCAGCGGGTCGGAGGCATGAATTCAAAGCGTCATCTTAAGCCCCGCCCACAAACAATAATGTTTCGTTTCTGAACATTATATTCCCGACATTATCAACATATGAATACATATTTTGATACTAATTGTAGATAGGCATATTTGCATTCATTTAGTAGACACTCTTATCCAGACCGAATAAAAATGTCTTTCATTATGACTTTTCCTATTTTGGCATGTCTAGTGTTTAGTCATTAAAATAGTTGGATCGGTTATAAATCCTGGTCGCGTTGATCTCCTCCATTAACCTCCTCGGAGACGAAGAGTCATTTGAATGGTGCTTTTTGGTACGATGTTGTAGTCTTGCAACTTCCTTCCAGTCTCCAGCGGGTTTCCGTTGTAAATCAGTCTTTGCTGATCCTTTGGGACTCTCTCTT
>NW_015617876.1:0-1113 GCF_001515605.1 Sinocyclocheilus anshuiensis
TATATATATATATATATTAAATAAACAAACAAAGAGAAAGAATAAAGGGGTGTTTCTCCTACATAAGGAGGATCTGAACGTGAGCAAGCATGGTCAGGTTAGGCTGGATAAATAGTTGGTAAACCCCTTTGCGTTTTAAAGGTGATATTTTCGATGAATGTCCTTGAACAGTCTCCCAAGAGGACCATTTCTGTGCTGGTTTCCAAGTTCACTCTATCAGTCGTTGTTTAGTAGGTTCTCCGTCCTATTCCCGTGGGCGATTTAGGGTCGAACCTAGTGATGGGTCGTTCTTGAACGATTCGATCATTTTGAGCAAATCTTTAATATGACTCGAGGGATTCGTTCATTTCGTGTTGACCGCGCATGCACAACATCTAATAGGGTCTGTCGATGAAACAGAAATGATTTGTTCACCTCTCGAGTCTTCGGGTTTGGGTTCAAGTCGTTGGTTCATCATGTGACTATGCAGTCTGTACCTGACAGAGAAATGATTAGTTCACCTCCTGAGTCTTTTGGTCCGAGTCGTTTGTTATTTTGTCACGTGACGTGACAGCAGCAATGGATACAGAAATTAGTTAATTCCCATCCTTCCTTACAAACAACTGAGTAGTTTGTTTCTTTACTCTTACAGTTACGTAATGTTTCTGCTTCCAAATTTTATTTAAGCTTTTTTGCTGTTTATTTTTTACAATTTATAAATTTGTGAATTTCTGTGATAGTTCTTTTCCATAACATTGAATGTGGAAATGAAGAGTTGGCTCATGCTTTAAACTTTATCCGTATGACGGGGAAAATCACTTTGACAATTCCTAAATATAACATAACATTACAAGATACTGGTCCAGGAAGTGGTCATGTGACAAAAGAACGAACGACTCGGGAGGTGAATGAATCATTTCTCTTTCTGGTACAGACTGCATAGCCTTATGCCTGTGGGGCTGTCACGTGATGAATGAATGACTCGAACCCGAAGACTGTTTTCTGTTTCCTGTACAGACTGCATAGCTTTATGTTAACCTACGGGGATGTGACATGACAAAAGAACAAATGACCTGAAGACCCGGGAGTTGAGGTGAACTAACAGACTGCACAGCCAGCTAAGCAATGAATTAA
>NW_015617877.1:0-1113 GCF_001515605.1 Sinocyclocheilus anshuiensis
ATTTTTTGTTAATTTACCTTGAGTTTGGGGGACATTTTTGCTCATTTTGATTGCATTTTCCCCCCAAGCACCCATTCATTTCTGACCCTGCTAAGATGCATACCATAAGCTTTTGAGATGCAGAAATCGTAAAGAACAGAAAAAAATCACTCGTGGCTGGTTTAACTCAGATGAGGTCCACTGGATTCATAGATTTCCATTGCTCACACCTCCAGGCCAAAATGAGATACTAATGGCCTCCGGCTCAGGCACCAGTCAGCCATGCCTTGGTAATGATTATTATCCCAAACCAGTGGGTAATCAATGGATGAACAAGATGTTCCCCACGGATACAACCTTTTTGACATATATTAGACAATGGGGTGGAAATTAACACAGATGTAAGTACATCTCAACATCAGTTCTGATTCACTGCAAAACACCATTTTCTTAATTGGTGTTTTTGTCTTGGTTTCTCTATAACAATATCCAAACATCCTTAAAACAAAAGCTAATAACCGAGAAGCAGAATTTGATGTATATTAAGACTAAATGCTAATTAGTTTTCTTACCCTACTGGCCAAATAATTTTTTCTTATTTTAAGCATTATGAAGTTGGCCAATAATGTTATGAGAACAATAAATGTAATTAAAGGTATATTACTGAAAATAAATCAGTATGATATTTTACATAATACATGCACCTGTAATATGTTTTGCTTCTTTGCATCTCAAGTAGTTATTTTTTAAGGATGTTTAAATATTTTTACTGGAAAACAAGACAAAAATGCAGATTTAGAAAATTGTTTGGCAAATAAAAACAGCAAAGAGACTACAAGAAAGTGCTGATCATGCGCCAGCAACACCGAGATTGTGGGTTTAATTCCCAAAGAATGCAGACACACTGATAAATGTATTCCTTGAATGCATTGTAAATCACTTTGAATTAAAGCATCTGCCAAATGCATCAATGCAGATGAAAATAATTCCAATATTTCCACCTTTTGCAATGTGGCATCAGGGACTTCTGGTTATATGCTATGCTTTCTCTTACTCCGCTTGCTAGAGAATTACATCATGAGTTTTCAGTTGCACAGACAGGCTTTATTTTCATTTCCAGGAAATACAGAGTGC
>NW_015617878.1:0-1113 GCF_001515605.1 Sinocyclocheilus anshuiensis
TATTTATTATACAGTATATAAATGTGTAAGTCGCAAAATCCCCTATGTAACACTTTATAGTAATTATACACTAATAATGTACTTACAAATCATTTGCAAACTATTAGTTTATAGCTAATTCATAGTTTATGAACTGTAGTTGATACATTAATATTTATATAAAAAATTACATTTTCCCATTTTCCATGGCCTAATCTATAGAGAGAATTATTTATAGTTAGCAATGCATTATATACTGTAACTCTTTACATATGAGCTAATTAAACCATAATAATTTGGTTAATTACAGTGACAGTGAATAGTTTTAGAACTATTTATATTAATGTACAGTTTACAAACTATGAATAACCTATAAACGAATAGTCTGTTAATGATTCGTAAGTAGTTTATTAGTGTATACTTAAAGTGTTACTTTACTATATTATAAAAACTATAATATCATAAATAATATGTTTATAACTGATACTACAATAACACTTTTTTAATCAATTAAATTCAAACTAATTGATTTAAAACAAAAAATATCCCACTGATTCCAAACTTTTGAAGGGTAATATGAATATTTATTATTCTAACCATATTTTCCCCAATTTCTCCCTGTAAATAGAGTGAGCACTTTCTAAAAATGTAGCTTGATGACTCAAGCAAATACCGTTAATAATAGATGTTCATACTTTGCTCATCCTGTTTACAGAATAAAGCCAACTGTTACTATTGGTTCTATTCAAAATTAGTATAATTGTAACAAACTCTAGGCCAGGCTTTGCTGTAGCTTACACAGTTCACAGACTTTATTTGGCAACAATTAGACATTTTGTTAACTTGACAATGACAAACTGACAAAATCTCAAAACTGATCAGTGCATGAAAAAAAAGAAGAATATGTTTTTTGCATTTAGTGTCTTGCCTTAAAACAACCTATAACTTCATTCTTGATTCAGTTTCTTACTGAAAATGTGGCTGGAACGAATCTTAAACTTGCCGTGACTTCCTACACAGTTAACTTTGCATGATTTGATTTGGCCGTACTCTTGCTAACAAGAAGTTCCTCCACAATTTATCGATTTTTCATGAGTGTGAACATGGCAAAGTGGTTTTATTCTCAGAGGCAAG
>NW_015617879.1:0-1113 GCF_001515605.1 Sinocyclocheilus anshuiensis
TCCCCCGCCGGTCTTTGCTGCTGAGGCTGCTGCGGGAACTCCATCGTCATCCTTCTTCAGCCAGACAGACGGTCCTCTACTGGCCTCTATAGGCGACAACACTGAAGTTCAACACACGAGCCCACCACACGGCTACAAAAACACTAAAAAACACATTATGCGCTCCAGTCTCCTGCTCTCTGGGCGTGTAGCTAACCCCCCTAAAACCGTGGAATGACCTGGAAACCTCATAGACGATATTTTGCGGGAAAACCCCGAATAAAATCAACGAAGCTAACGAAGCTTACTAGCCTGAGTGCTAACGAGACCCGCGCTTTTACTCCAAAACGCACTGCATTCAAAACTATCCTGACAAGGGTCTCCACATAGTATGGCACGTTCTGACATAATCGTAGTACTTGGATAATAAAACATCGTTTAAAAGCACCTCAGGGAGTAAAAGAGCTCTTTGAGAGGCTAACGGCCTAGCCGTCAGCTACAGGCCTCAAACTATTCAACAAACATCCAGCCAACACTCGCATTTACCTATTAAAATCACAACCTGCCGCTTCCTGTTACCCAAAAAGCATTTATTCCATATCTCTCACTCCACTGCACCCGTTATCCTAACTTTAGACGGTAAGAAATCTGAATTGTTTACTTGTTTTCTCTGTATAAGTTCACTCAGCGAGGCAAACGGCGACCACCAACTTGATCATCCCACACAAACCGTGTGAATTAAACTCCGTCGAGCGACCCCAGTCGCCTCACAACCGCCTATTAACCATTCCCCGGTCATTACCTCACAGAAAAGTCGTTTTAATTCATGAGTCGGGTTCGGGTGTTTTTTTAGTTTCGGGCACAAAGCTCCGTCTCTTTCATTCCGGGCTGTGTGAACGTCCTCGCGTGGAAAGTGGAGGCGCAGCGACCCCACTGGCCGAAAGACGGTACTGCAGCGCACCGATGGAGGGAGAAACATTACCATACAGGATGTAAAAGCAACGGCACAAAACATCTTTTACCGTAAATATCAGAGAAGACACACCTCTACATTTGGTTTGCCTTTGTGTGAAAGCATGGCGGTTTGAAAATTAGTGAGGTCTGGGGTGGGGTTAGGAATTGTGCAATTATAAC
>NW_015617880.1:0-1113 GCF_001515605.1 Sinocyclocheilus anshuiensis
TAATAAATGCCCATTCGTTCCTGCATTTGAGTCCTCGCCTCATCTTTCTCTAGTTCCCTGACACCTTCTAATTCTATTAGAATAGGGAATTTCACACCACATAACTATGACGGTAACGAGACACAGAGGAATGATTGGAATCCCTTTCAGAACAATTATTTTTTTTACAGCTGATGAATGATAAAAACATCCAACAGCCAATCAGAATCAACCCAGCTTTAAAGAGCTTGCTGTGTGAATGTGACCTAAATGGCAGGTGAAATAGAGGGAAAGGCGTTGAAAATTACTTGGTGAGGTCATTTTGATGAAAGGTTAGAAACATTTTTAGATGAATTGTTCACAATAAGGCAAGAACTTCTATTATGAAAAGAAATTATGTCAATTTTTTATTTTATGTTGATTTGAAGGAATATAAGAATTTCAAATTTGAAAATGGCTGATATTTGGCATCAAAGCACTCAAACTGCACAGTTCATCATTCTCTCAGCCCCATTTACATGAACAGATCATGTATTCATTTGAAAGTCTTAGAAGTGCCTTCAAGACAGAAACTTTTCTTTGATTCTCAGCTATTTTAAATGTAGTCTCTGTAAGAAGCTAACGGGAGCTGTCTTCATACAGTGACAGAGGAAGAGAGAACAAAGAATAATAGTTTTTATGCTAAATCAAAAACCTTTGACAGGTTGGTGTGATTTCCCTGGTCTCTATTTCACCCAAGTCTAATAACTACACTCAGAAATCCTCCAAAAGCTGTGAATAAACAAACCAGTATGTAATATTCCAACATCTAATCTTCTTATACAGTACAGAAATACAGTAGTGATTAAACAAGACAATATTCAAACAATCAAAGGGCGCAGTCTGCGGGGGCTTTGGGGTGGGGTACAGTCTAGAAGCAAAACACAATTAGGATGCAAACCTTGAACGCATCAGTCATGTTTAACTGAACGTCTGATGCTCTCACATACATTTCAGTCAGATGGTGAAAAATTGTGACTGCATTAAAGCTCTGATATTATGCCGTCTCTCCTTGTACTCCCAATATGAAGGAGGAAAGATTCCCAGGATCCTTTTTGATCATATGCAAATTTTGTTTTTAAAATATTCTTTCAT
>NW_015617881.1:0-1113 GCF_001515605.1 Sinocyclocheilus anshuiensis
ATCATTTACTCGCCCTCAAGTTGTTCCAAACCTGTATGAGTTTCTATCTTCTGTGGAACACAAAAGAAGATATTTTGAAGAATGTTGGTCACCAAAAACTTTCTGGCCCCCATTAACTGTCATAGCATTTTTTTTCTCCGTATTTTGGAAGTCAATGGAGACCAACAACTGTTTGTTTGCCCACATTCTTCAAAATATCTTTTTTGTGTGTTCAACAGATGAAAGAAATTCATAAAGGTTTGGAACAACATGAGGTTGAGTAAACAAAATAATTTTAATTTTTGGTGAACTATCCCTTTAAAGAGGAACCTGAGACTAATCTAAAATATTATAGGAACTTTGGGGGTGGCCTGATTTGAGTTGAGACCCAGAAACCTTCTAGAACTCCCTAGCAACTACATAGCAACAAACTAACAACCAATCAGAACATGCAAGCCCATAGCAATGCTGGAAACCCTGAAATCCACTCAAAACACTTGCGTGAGTTTTGCATGGCAAACATCACTCATATTTTCTTCAGATGTTAAGGTGATTAAGTTTCAAAGAAAGTATCAGATATCATTTGAAAAACTAGTCAGTGCTTTGATAATGCTTTGCTAAAGAAAGCTGGGGTCATGAGTGGATCACTGGCCTCATGTCATTTAACATTAATTGTGGAAAACAACTCAGATATGCTTTAATCTGTCTGAAATCACAATGTGTGCAGGCATCTTAAAGTGATGGCCAACAGCAGTCATGAAAAATGACACTTTGTTTTGGAAAACATCATCCGTTTTGTTCATGTTGTACAAAAATATGTTTTAAAGTTCCTTGCACATCTTTACTTAATTACACACCTACTCTGTGGAGAATAGCAACTGAAAGAGTTGACCACATTGCTACCTGATGTACATGCACTTTCCATTCAATGGCATTTTCGTTTGGCATAACCTTTCCAGTGGCCCAGTTACATCTTTAGTTCTGGGAAACAACAATATCGTTAATCTTGAAATAAATGTCCGTTTGTTTTGAATACTCTCCCTTAAGAGTCTCTAAACACACAAAGTCTATTTTTTTAATATGTCAGATTGCATACATGGTAAATGCTTTTGAATTTAGCCTAATCCGGAATGG
>NW_015617882.1:0-1113 GCF_001515605.1 Sinocyclocheilus anshuiensis
AATATTTCACAATATTACTGTTTTACTGTATTTTTGATCAAATAATTGCAGCCTTGATGAGCATTGTAGACTTCTTTCAAAAACATTAAAAAAAAAAAACATTCCAACCCCAAACTTTTGAATGGTAGTGTAGATTAAATGATTGCAGGTTCAATGTTCAGAGTCACACTAGGTTTTTATGAATGCTGTTTGCTTTTTTCAGGTTGGTGTTTAGCCAATCTCTGATAACGCTTGACCTTATTGAGAGTTTCCTCCTGTATGCAGATGAGACCAGGGGGAATAAATGTTGTCCATACAAAGGTAAATGAAGAGTTTATACAGGAGAATGTTAGAAATGTCATTTTTTCATTTTCCATGGTTATGCAATAGTGTTTTTTTTGTGCGTGTGTATTGTCAGGGAAAAAATCGTGGGTTAAAAATAAAGATTATTATCGTTTGGATGGCAACATCAGTGCTTGTGCTCGCAAGAGATGGGCTCAAGAGTTTAACAACACTAAAAACATAAGGTACACTCAAAAAGTTCATCAGCATCACATTTAAGTTGTCTGCATTTCTTGTCCTGACTCTTGCTGTTTCCTCTATGTCAGAGGGCGGTTGTTTCTGATCTCCACTCGCGCGGGGTCTCTGGGAATCAATCTGGTCGCTGCAAACCGGGTTGTGGTGTTTGACGCTTGCTGGAATCCGTCATATGACATCCAGAGCATCTTCAGAGTCTATCGCTTTGGGCAGAAAAAAACTGTATACGTGTACCGTTTTCTGGCCCAGGTATACACATAAAAATGACAGATACTTGGGAGGACTTGTCATTGTTAACCTATTCAAGAAGATTTTTTTACTATTGATTAAAGAATGTCTTAATTTTGTTTTTAATTATTTTTTATTTCATATAAGTTTTTATTTTATTTTTCACATTAATTTTTATAGCTTTAACATATACTATATGGGAAGCTATTTTCTTACATTTTTAATGTGGCTGTTTTTTGTTTTGTTTTGTTTTTTTTGGGGGGCGTAGGGGACGATGGAACAGAACATTTATAAGCGGCAAGTTGCTAAACAGTCTCTGTCCTCTCGTGTTCTGGACCAGCAGCAGATTCAGAGACACTTCACACACAG
>NW_015617883.1:0-1113 GCF_001515605.1 Sinocyclocheilus anshuiensis
TGACCCCTTTAAGACTGGTTTTGTGGTCCAGGGTCACATATGTGTATGGACTTTGTGTTGTCTGGTGCGGGTAGACTGCCTGAGCTGAATGCTACTAGACATAGATAACAAATATATAATCTGAAGACGTAGGTTTTTCTTCCAATTAGGACTGAATACTAAATTTGGAGCTTTTTTAATATACATTCTAAAGGGTTATAGTTCAGCCAAAAATGAAAAATCTGTCATCATTTACTGACCCTCATGTCACTCCAAGCTCATAAGTCTTTCGTTTATCTTCAAAAGCACGAACAAAGATATTTTTAAATGAAATCCGAGAGATTTCTGTTCCTCAATTGAAAGTACGTTCCATCAGAACTTGCACACTTCAAAAAAGTTCAATAAGACATTGTGAAAGTAATCCATGTGATTCATATGATTTGATCTGAGTCTTCTGAAGAGACACAATCACTTTTCATGATTAAGAGATTTCAGATTTCATTCATGATCAACGCCCATACAGTACATAGAGCTAATCAAATATGGTGAATGGAAGCTCTAGTATTCTTGCTTGATGAGAACCAGTGAGGTTCTCACTAATCAAGAAGGTATATTTGAGCTTCTGTGCAAACCAATGAGGTTTGTTCTCATGCGTTAAGCAGGTACGGTTAAGCTTCTGCGTTTACTATATTTGATGTGTTCTATCTGTGTCTTGATCATTGTTTATGACATTGTAGTGAAAGAAAAAGTGTATTTCACTGATGCTTGGTGATATTTTAAAAATAAAGCAATTACATTTTGTTATAAAAATTTACATTTTGTATTTTGAAGACCATTTAGAGTTTTTCTGTTGTTGAAATGTTTTTCTGTCAAGCACATTTTCTCCCAAAAATTTCCATTACCGTATAGTAAAAAACCCCACTGCCTATAATGACGAAAGATAATGATACCATCATTGTTATGAAGACACTAGTTGGTCTGCATTGAGTTCACAGAATTCAAAGTTTTCAAGATCTGAGGTAAATATCTATCATTGCTTTCAGTATGGCTATAAAGGTCACAAAAATGATATTCAAACTCACATTAGATACTTTTAACATTGAATAAAGCACATAATCAGTACCTGAGATTATC
>NW_015617884.1:0-1113 GCF_001515605.1 Sinocyclocheilus anshuiensis
ATCGGATCGAAAATAAAATAAGAGGTATCGCCCATCCCTACTTCACGTCCCATTTCTTGAATGATATCAGTACAGCGCTGTGTTCACTGCGTCACTTCTGCTCATGGGACTCGAAATAAGTGCATCGGCCCATTTCGTTGGAGGTTTGGCTTGACACTGATTCATTTTTTTTTCTTTACATTCATACAACATGACACTTATGCACAATTCCTCCCTAAAGCGCTGCAGAAACTATTCCGGGAATGCAGTATCCTGCATTATGTAACAGTGGAGATGAGTCTGGGAGCAAGCACACAGCATTAATAATGAGAATGTACAGCAGGTTACACTAATGTAGTGTGTTTTGTTAAGAAAAACACCCTCCAGTCACCACAGAACAAGAATATCTAGAGTTCCTCTGGAAATCTCCTATTTTTTTCCAGCATCACACTACAGAATGAGATGTAGTACATCCTATGACAGTATCAAAATCAAAGAGCAAAGCATTCAGATATTTAGATCTCAACTAGTAGGTCTCAAAATGGCATTATATATGTAATGATACACAATTATATTAAACAATTTCCGATTTCATTGGAGAGCAATGTTCATTGCATATTTATTAAAGCAATTTATTTAAGGGGTAAAACAGTGGAATAAAATCTAAAAAGGAATTATGATGTGTTTATAACTCAATAGTATACGTTGTATGTGAAATATTAAAAAAAATATATATTCATTTATAAAAGGTATAATTTTCAGTTCCGTATAAAGGTCTTAAGAATTGTAAGTCACATTTTGCATATTTTATTTAGGTTAAATTGTGTAGTGGAAATGGTGATTGTTAAAAAAAAAAAAGAGCAATAAGCTAAGGCTTCAGCTCATACCATTTCCAGGTAATATGTAGAAATTAGGTATAATTATTATGGAATTGTGTTTTTGGAATTGAGGATTTAAATAAAAAATCTTGATGATAATGAATTAATTTAATTCAGTTCATTTATTATTGTGGTTGTTGTGTTGTATATTACCATTATAATGATTGTTTCTATAGTATTGTATAATATTAGTATACAATATATTATGAAAGTGTATATTTTCATTATTATTATTATTATTATTATTATTTATTTA
>NW_015617885.1:0-1114 GCF_001515605.1 Sinocyclocheilus anshuiensis
AACCAGATGCTGAGGGGGCAGGGAGGGCAGGGCTCGGGAAGGGAGTGGCCAGATAAGGAGAGAAGCAGGAGAGTAAACATTAGCACGGCTGATGAGACAACACAGTGGCCGCTTTCTGCTACTATTTCATTGTGCTTTGACATGCAATCCTCTTGTCATGGGGAAATGCATAGAATCGGGGGGCTAAAACAGAAATGGGTAGCTAAAATGTTGAATCAATAAGCAATTGTCAGTAAGCTAAAAGCATGGGACATTTCACCTTTGCTCCTGGGGGAAGGGACTTTATTGCCATTATCTGATGACGGGAGAGAGAAAATAGCCTCTGCATGAATTAAATGACGTTAGTTGCAGATAGGCAGGCTGAAGCATCCATCACTCGGCTTGTAGACAGTTATGTCTAGCATAGCACTGCTGTAGAAATATCTAATATTAAAAACATTCAGCTCAACAAATAAACAGTTATAAATCACCTACATATATTCTTGTAAATTGATGTCAACCAAGTAAATGGCAGAGTACGAAATAAATCTTCTTGCCCACCCACCTCATTTTATTTTTTTCCCAGATCATATAAAATAAAACATTTAAATATTTTATATTATTATACAATTTTTTTGGGAAACCAGTTTATGTTGACGCTATAGCAGTAATATTTTAGTTTATACTTCTACTGTAGTTTTAGTTTACAACAAAAGTAACCCTAAAGAGCTTTTTATGCATAGCATTTACATGTCATGCAAACCACATCGCATATTTAAAGCTAATTAAATTTAAACCACCTTTAAGACGTCTCCTGTACATATGACTGTCACAATATGTCCCCAGGTGGCAGTCATAAGGAACTTGTTTGTGAAAATGTCGTGTTTACGTTTGTGTCTCAGCATGAGCATTTACCCACTATTGAACATAGTCGCTGCATCCGAAATCAATTACTTCCCTATTATACAGTATGCAAAAAACAATACGCCAAAAGAGTATTATGTCCTAATTCGTAGTATTTAAAAAACAGTAAGCGAAAAGTTCCTGAGTGACCTAGTACTTTCGCCAGGATTCTAAAGTGTGGATTCAGTGGACACTTTACAATCCCATGAGGCCACAGGAGAGGATTTATGAA
>NW_015617886.1:0-1114 GCF_001515605.1 Sinocyclocheilus anshuiensis
TAATAGGCATGTTAATAAGCAACTAGTTAATAGTGAGAATTGGTCACTATATTGAAGTGTTACCATCTGTTTTCTCAAAATAATTTTTTTTTCTTGCACTGAGCAAGAAATTTCCACTTCTTTCAACTTTACAGCTTTTTATTGTATTTTATATAATAAAATATAATGTTCAGATTTCTGTCCTGGAAATGCATGCAAAATTAGTGCATATTTAATTAGATAATGCATAATTTGCATATTAAAACATAACATTTCAGAAAACTTCAGAAAATTCTTAAATTAATCAATCAACTGGGCAACTATGGTGATATATATTTCATAATTTTCTAATCCTAGGCACTTGGGGTGCCTTATATGAATTCACAAAATGTCCACTGAATTATTTTCAGAAAACTTATATTATTTATATATTTTTATGCTTAAATAAATAAATAATACTGTAAAATAGTGCATTTGATGTAAAGTGTTGTTTCACCATTGCCCATAAAATTCTATTTAATTTATGAAATATGAAATATATATCAAAAATTTATAATTGATAACATTAACATTACTATATTAGTAATATATATATTATATATAGTAATATATTAGTATTATTTCTGTAAATAACTCACACTGTGTTTATGGAAACAGGTTTATTAGTCATTTATGCTGACAGTGAATGTAATATTATTAAAAACTACACAGACAGCTATTGATTTTATTCTACTTCCCTGATTTCATTTTGGAGTTACAATTCATGTCAAATCATGTTTAATAGGGATTAAATTGGAATTTAAAAGGCGTTCTCAATTCAATCTGGAATGGAACACAACTCCTCCAACTATAGACTTCCAAGAGAAGAAGCTGCGGGGGAAGAAACGATAACATCGTCCTGAGAGGAGACTTCTCTAATTGAACATTTTCATTAGTTACCAAAGGGTGATGTGAACTGGAACCGGTTTGATTGGGTTTTTATTTATGTACATGCTCACAAGTGCCTCCCGTCTTCATTGTGGTACACACACACACACACTGGAGGTTGTCATGGCAACCTTCACCTGTTGTTGCGAGAGGGGAGAATTTCAAACAGTCCGTTATCACAGAAGCAGAGCATCCTCTGATCCCATAC
>NW_015617887.1:0-1114 GCF_001515605.1 Sinocyclocheilus anshuiensis
TTTGACTCCATACTGATTTTCCCATGAGTGTCTGATTGATACAAGCTTGAAAAGTCAAGAGCCAATTGATTCTCACTTATTCTCATGCACTATCCTCTCATTAGAGGATGCCTGGATGCTCCATGCGCCTCGAGATCTTACATCAAGGCGTTCAACCTGGTGAGAAGGCACTCTCGACACACATACGCCTCCAAACGTAAAGCCTTTGATTGCAATAGATTTCAGCAACTTTCTTTAAACCGTAAACCAAAGGCTTCCTGCATGCAACATCAGGTTTCAAGCAACCTTGTGAAAGAACTTCAAGAAAAATCCGAAAACAACATATCATATAATGTGAGTAAGGCTCATGTGAGAACACTAACTATGCTTCAAAGCAAAATTTGTATTAAATCTGTGTGGGTGAGCAGGTGTGCATGAAGATGCGCCAAAATGTCTGAGACATTGAAATCTGTGACTTTCAAGTAGATTAGAAGAATATAAATCTAATTTTAGAGCAGGTCTGAGTGACAAAATGTTGGCTAAAGGTTACCGAAAAATTCTGCAATCTCAAAAGTCTCGAATATATAACCTTACAGCTACAGACTTCTATACAAAGTGAATATGCTAATCTCCCCAAATTGCTGTTTTGCTGTAATCTGCATAATTAGCACTGTTAGCTCAACTGATGTTGACATTGAGGGAAATAAAAACACACTCACAAAAATTGCATTCTTTTGATTGTTTTCATCAAGGCACCATTCCCTCTGTAAATCTTTCATACACAGAAATAATAGGCTTATGTTTCTCAAACAAATCCTGGAATGCATGTCCTAAGCTCAATGCACAAAAGTCAAGACAGCCTCAGAAATACTGGCCAAAAAAAAAGGCTAAAGCCAAAATGTGGTGTTGAGCATTTAAATGCTGCTAGCTACTGCACTCTAGACCTGTGACATTTTTTAAAACCACCATAAAGTCATAATCATGGAAAACAGGCATCATTTTGTTTTCCATGAGGATTTTCAGTTTCTGAACACCAAAAAGGCATCATTGACGTCTAAATGTGGGTGGACATGGTCATTCTGACATTAGAGTTTTGCAGAAATTCAGAATGAGAGATTTTTTCCTTTTGGACTGG
>NW_015617888.1:0-1114 GCF_001515605.1 Sinocyclocheilus anshuiensis
CTACAAGTTCTTTGAAATGCAGCTGACGAAGCTTTTGGTTGTATGTGTGAGGTTTCCTAAATATACGCGCACATGCACAGCGCAGAGAGACACTTTTTATGAAGAGCCACAATTTATGGTAACAGGCCATTAGCTTATTTGCTGCCGAGGTAAGTGCTTATGTGATCTTGAGAAATAAGATGCTCTCCCTGGATGCTTTTTCACTTCACAGTTTGAGATCAGACTCTCAGATTTTTTCAGCGTCTATTTGGAGAAGCATTCATGAAAGATAAATGAATCTCAGCCCAGCATATACTGATCCCTGCCGTTGAGCTGGTTTCAGGATCTGGGAACAGAGCTTCAGGCATTTTCGTATGATTGGTCAGGTTTTATATAACATTTCCTCACAGATTACATGCTAGCCAAGCTAACTTAATTTGGGACATAAGCCTACATCGCACAAATCAGACTGTGAAATGGGCAGTTTTTCAGTGTTCTGTGGACACAAAGAGTGTTCTTTGGAACGCTCACTGAAGCCTCCGCTCTAGTGTACTTTTCATGTATGAAAATGACTCCAGAGTTCTGGTTGTCAGCGATTCTCCTTCTTTTGGCAACTTGACAAGTGACTAGTATCCACGTAGGCCATATGAACAAATTTCAACATGCAGTGGAATCCAAAAGTATGTGACCACTTAGGAAAATTATAAATTATATTGTCTGCATAACAAATAGTTTGCAGTTTAATTAAAAAATTAACACAAATTTTCTGAGCATTTGGCAGCCCATATCTGTAAAATCTGATGATTATGTTATCCAGCATGATTTGAGTATGTTAAGAACAGCATTCTTATGAAAGCAAGACCATATGTTTAAATGTATTGACTTGTTTATTGTCTCAAATTTGCTTATTTGGTTAGTGACCTAGACGTAGTACATAATAGTTTTTTTTTTTCATGAAAATTTCCAAAATGTAAAAAATGTTTAACTGAATTGGAGGGGGAAAAAATAATAATAATCCAGATTTTCAGGGTGGTCTCAGACTTTTTACTGTATGGTTTACATAAGTAAATCAGTCAAATATAATGATTAATAACATCTCCAGGTTACGCATGTAACCATGGTTCCCCGAAGGGAA
>NW_015617889.1:0-1109 GCF_001515605.1 Sinocyclocheilus anshuiensis
AGATAAAGGAAAAATTGAAATCGCATCATATGACCCCTTTAAATCACTTCAGTCTGACTACAGCATGCTCAACTCTACTGCATAGACAAAACTTCTTCTTCAAAACACCTCATCTATAACAGAAAATCCTAATAAGAGCAGTGAGGACAGACTGATCTAGTGGGGATCAGTTAAAACTGGAAAAAGCTGGTCAGATTCGGGCAACAGATAATGAAAGAGTTTCCTTAGTGAGAGCCAACAGGGAGCTTATCACTGCACTCTGTAGCTGCTGTAGGCAGAGGCATTGTGTATTAAAGTGCATGGCCATATTCCCTAGATAGGGTGAAAGGAGCCTTTAACAAGCTAGTTTGCAGCCATATTTTATCTTCGAGAGCTTTAAAAAGCACAGTGAAGGCGACACTGAAGTACAGTTATGTACACAAAGTACATTGCTCAACGCCTTTCTGACATTGAAAAGTTTAGGAGTTTCACACAGTAAGAGATTTATTTCCACTGTACGCTGAATTTCACAGAACTCTTATTTGAGAATAAACAATAATACACTTTGATTAATTATAACAGCATTTATCATAAAAAAGGGAATCTAACATGTCAAACAAATGTCTACCCTTTATTGTACCAAGAACTCATGTCATGTGATTTTTCCATTTGTATGCCTTTTTTCTAACTGCTATGGTGAGCTAAAGTTGATCTACTGACTCCAATGAGGAGAAAATACATTTCAGTGATACTTTTATGAGGATAGACACAATCGGTCCAAAGCGGGTTTTGGAACGGTTGCAAATGTATTCATTTTGCATACATAATTAGATGAGCATCTGATAGCTTTGAGTTGCCAAGCTAAATATAAGATTGACGTGTGACATTCCAACAGCCTGAGATTCAGAGATGATTTTAAATAAGTATTTTAATAAAATGGTTCACTAAAACAAGAGAATGTTCATCAGATCAGATCATCTGATCAGACTTCAAAAAGATTTTCATTTGCACCCAAGCTGAATTTATCTAATCAAAAAGTATAAACAGTAATATTGTGCAGCAGCCATTACTTCAGTCTTCAGTGCCACATGATCTTTCAGAAACCATTCTAATATGCTGATTTGCTGCTC
>NW_015617890.1:0-1115 GCF_001515605.1 Sinocyclocheilus anshuiensis
CCAAGAAACTGATTATTATATTTCTGATTATTAATCAGTATTTAAAAAAACAGCTGATTTAAATCATAAATTATAAATATAAATGTCTTCCCTGATACTTTTGATCAATTTAATGCATCCTTGCTAAATGAAAGTATTAATATCTTGCAAAAAAATAAACAAAGTCTTACTGACCCCAAATATTTGAATGGTAGTGTGTGTGTTTTCTGCACTATTGTTAATAAGCTAATATCACAAAGATTGACATTTATTAACTTTCATTGTACATGATTTTGCTTAAGAATTTGACCAAATATTGTATCTTGAAAGGCAGCAAACATTTTTTGCTTTTCTTTGGTAAGTGCATCTGTTGGTTTGGGTTCAGAGCCAGAGTGTTTATACTCGTTTAGTACCGAGACACAATCTCGTACTGTACTTTATTACTGCTCAGGTGAGGAGATCTCTGGCTCTGATGGCAGTGGATCAGATGACATGGATGAAGGAGAACATGAAGTCGGAGAAGGAGGCGAGAGACGGAGGAAACGAAGAGGTATGAACCTCCCCTTCCAATTTATGACTGGGCAACATTAGTCAGAGAGATCTCCTTAGAAAGATGATGCAGACTGTGGTTTTGGCTTTTGACCTCAAGAACCGCTTTAAATAATCATCTTCAGAGTCAGTAGCTTTGACCTCATTAGATAATAAGCAAAACATCAATATGTTAAACTTTCATTCAAGATTATTTATAAAAACTTTAAAAATTGTATCGCTATAAAGCATCTGCAGGTACTCTGATGTCATCTATGTTTCAATTGCTGGAAATCAGAGTATCAGTGAAGGAAGAAACAATGTGGCTTTGGTTTGCTCGTCTAGACCATCAGATCAAACGTATGTAGTTTCATTGTGCGTCATGAGAGCAAACAGTTAATGCCTGGCAATGACTCTATAGTGTGTCTCTATGCCCACATACAGTCCAACAATCTGGGATCACCAGTGAAAATGCAAGTTAATGCAATTTTTGTCATAATAAAAGTATATTATGACTAGGGATGTTAATTTCAGTTATTTTTCCTAACCGACAACTGACGTGATCCTGATTTCTTATTTTTTTGCATATTTGTCACACTTTAATGTTT
>NW_015617891.1:0-1115 GCF_001515605.1 Sinocyclocheilus anshuiensis
GCACCTTATAGTCAGCACAAATCCCTCCTCCTTGATTTGCATTTAAGCAAGAAACCCCAGTTGTTGGATTATATCTACAGAAAATACACAAAACACCATTAGAACATAATAAAAAGAAAACAACATTTAAGATCCCCTTTTTCTTGGCATACTGAAAATGTTACAATTTGATAAGACTCACACTTGAAAGACATTTCCAGTTTGAGACGCTGGCTGGCCAGAGAGGGTCTGAGCCTCTATTCCAAGTGGATTCGGACATATTTCTCCAGGGTACATACCAAGGAGGACAGTCAAGAGTTCAGAATCACCTCCATTTGTATTAGGGTTGTCAGAATCAAACCACCTGGTTACACACTCTGATGAATAAATTACAGAGGGAACTGTTATGCCACAAAAATGTATATGTACAAATATACTGCACATATAGTATAAAGTAGATGGAATGAATATACATACTTGGTTGGCAAAAACTCACTGGACATGTGAAACGGACCTTGTAGTCCTGACACCCTCCATTCTGTTGTGCATTCACACAAGCAAAGCCCTGTGTTGGATCATATCTGCAGAAACAGAATGTTTCTGTTAACATTATTTCTCAAATCTGTTCATAAATGTAGTTTAATATGCATGCAAAGAATTTTAATGTTATTTTGTATTTAGAGCTGTCCGATTGCATAGTGTAAAATGGTATGAAACAGTACACTTTATTGCATGACTGCTCCTGAAGTACCAATTTAACATACTGTGTCTATTAAAAACATTTGTAAGATACTTGTTGGATTGGCTAAGCTGCTCTTTTCCATCCATAGAAAAATAATTGGGCAGCTGTGTATGCAAGAGTTTTTTAAAGCCCTACAGACAAGTACTATAACTGCTACCAAGTGTTAAATCTGTATTTTTTTTAAATTGAAATGAACAAGCAATGAGCATGCATAAATATTTGGTGGGATAAGGACATTGTGTCTAGATCTCATATCATTATTTATTTTATTCTGAGGATTTTAGCATCGAAAATATGGCATTGTTAGTCATACACTTGAAAATTGTTTCCAGTTGGCAGTACAGGAGTCCCACTAATGGTTGCGACCTCAATGGCGATGGGCTGAGCGCAGACC
>NW_015617892.1:0-1115 GCF_001515605.1 Sinocyclocheilus anshuiensis
TTTAAGGGTTAGCTAATAATCTGGTACTAGTGTAACAACAGATTCTTAGTTTTCCAGTTGAATTTGTTTAGTTCTGTTATGCCAAGTTTCAAATTAAATAGTTTTATTTTTCTTTCATTGATTTGTTTTTCCTTGGCTTTCGAAACCTCTGTCTCTATCTTGCTCTATCTGTCTCTCTTCATGTACAGCTTATATTAATGCATGGTTGATTGTTTTGCATGTAGGTTTTTTTTTTTTTTACTTTGCCATATCACATGAGCTTGTTTTTGGAGGGCGTATCAAAATAAGTTGTGTCTGTTAGAAACACTGTTTTGGACTCTTTGGTGTAGATAATTTGGAAGATTTGTACCATCATCTTCACCTTTCATGTCAGAACTGGAGCTTCTGAAGCACTAACTTGTCCTTCCTGGTTCACTCCTCTCCTCCTCCTCCTTCTTCCCTCCCTCTTCCATCTGCCTCTCGCCTAACCGAAGGTGTCTACGGTGACGTGCAGCGTGTGAAGATCCTTTACAATAAGAAGGACAGTGCTCTAATCCAGATGTCTGATGGAAACCAAGCCCAGTTAGGTAAGCTGCCGCGCTGTTCTTTTCGTGATTAACATGTATTGTTTTTATATCGCATTAAGACAAACAAAGAGCTGTCTTTGTCTTCGTTATCTAGCCATGAGCCATCTGAACGGGCAGAAGATGTATGGCAAGATCATCCGTGTGACCCTGTCCAAGCACCAGACAGTACAGCTGCCCAGAGAGGGTTTAGATGATCAGGGCCTGACCAAGGACTTCACAAGTTCTCCTCTGCATCGCTTCAAGAAGCCTGGGTCTAAGAACTTCCAGAACATTTTCCCCCCTTCAGCTACACTCCATCTCTCCAACATACCGTGAGCATGCAGGAGAACATCAGATTTGTGTATATTTGTGCAGCTGTGCAGATTTGTACAGTCCTAATGAATGCTAGTGGTGATTTTTCTCTAGGTTTTGCTATTTTATTAATACATGTGTATTATTCTGGAATCATAAATCTTGGACCAAATGCTGACCATCTTTTTAAATTAATTGTCAGTTTTTTCCCTTGCAGTGTCTTTCAGTTCAAGTCTGAGATTAAAATGTGGCTACCAA
>NW_015617893.1:0-1115 GCF_001515605.1 Sinocyclocheilus anshuiensis
AAAATATTAAGCAGCACAGCTGTTTTCAACATTGATAATAATAATGAATGTTTCTTGTGCACCAAATCAGTATAAGAATGATTTCTGAAGGATCGTGTGGAGGGAATGGCTGCTTTAAATTCAGCTCAGGAATAGATTACAGTTTAAAGTATATTAAATTAGAATAGAGTCATTTTAAATTGTAATAATGTTTCGGAAAATATGTTTGACCAAATAAATGCAGCTTTGCCCAAATGAGTTATTTTCAAATAATTTTTTTTAATGAACTAGACTAACTCTGTAGGTTTAACAGACCAAATGGTGAATCCCACATTTGTGTTTAATTTGTTTACATTTAAAATTTAAAAATCATTGTTTTCCCATCAAATTGTGAAAGTTTAAAGGGAGCCAGGCTCAAAGGAAAGCTTTAAAAATGCGTCTAACAGCAGCAACAACCTTTGGCGACGTGTGTTGATGACAGCTCTAGTGTAATCCCTCAGTATTCAGCTAGGCAATATTTCCATATGCGACTGTCAAGACCATAGCAGTCGAATCCATGCCCTCCAAGGAACAGCTTTGATAGTCAGACTCACAGTGATTGTGTGGTCCTAGACTGGATAATGCTAGTGCTATCTGTGAGACTCCCGACTGAAAAAAAAACCCCTCACATTGCCTGTTGTGAAGTGAGGAATGGAGCAAGTACAGTATACAATATCATAAGCAAGGAAAACATCACAGACCTAACATAACACCTGGTTAGGGGTCATAAAGTTTCCATTGAATGTACAAACTGTATTCTAAATGGTATACCGGAGCTGCGAAATGAGGAACCAGTGTTTGGACTGTGCCTCTGAAACGCCCTGACAAAAGACAGCTTAGCCAACCATTTCCTCTCCTTCACAGAGGGGGGAAATAAAAAAGCAAACTGGCTGGGGGAAAGACTAGCTTTATCCACAGACCGTTTGATGTTGGATTTTGTGTGCGTGTGTGTGTGCAGGGCACCGCTGGTCCTGCGAGAGCATTGGTTATCATTGTGTGTCAAGGGAGGAATACAGTCGCCTCTGGCCCCTGGAGAGACACTCTTGCATCGTCCGAATCCACCAAAACAGGCAGAAAAGCTAGTTAACACAGCAGCC
>NW_015617894.1:0-1115 GCF_001515605.1 Sinocyclocheilus anshuiensis
TCAATTTCACAGGAGAAATGCCGGATTAATTTCTTGTTGGACAGTGCTGGAACAGAGGATAAACCTCTGAAGATTCCCAAAGAGGTCTGGTTACTTGTTAATCACCTCTACACCAAGGCCTGCCAGCAGGTAAACAAAATAAAGCATGAATGCACCAATGATTAACCATAACATCTCAAATTACTAATGAGTTTTTTTTATATACACAGGAGGACCTTTTCCAGACCCCTGGCCTGCAGGATGATCTACAAAGTATTATTGACTGCTTGGACACCAGCATTCCTGAATCCATCCGTATCCTTTCCCACCAAAAGATATATAAATAGGTTTATATATGGAAAGGATGAGTTTTTCCCAGCAGATAGATTAATATTTGGTAGTCTGTACAAACCTTTTTAAAGGGTTCTCAGAGTTGGCATACAACTGCTAATGTCTGTCACGTCAGTGAATGTGACCGAGTGGCTCCCTTTAAAACTGGTCTGACTGGCTGGACTCTCCCACACAATTCATCCCTGTGCTGCTGAGAGACTGAGAATGTTTCCTCTGTCCTACTCTAATGGTGCTCGAGACTTCCCTAGAGACACTGTGTACTTTCTCTTCTCTCCCTGTCTTTTCCTTTTTCTCACTGCTGTATTTTCTCTTCCTGATGCTAATATGTGCATTCCCACTGTTCACCATGGTTCTCCTTGACTGTTGGTTAGCTGGCTCTAATCACTCAGTTGCCGAAGCACTATTGATCTACTTGGAGGCTCTTCCTGAGCCTGTGCTGTGTTATGAACTCTATCAGCGCTGTCTTGAATGCTCTCATGACAGCCGCCTGTGCAAGCAGGTAAACATGGATGCATGGCAGTAACTATACTGGGACTGTCAAGACTATGTATTTAATATGCTATTTGTGCTATCTATGTATGTTCTTGTTTCAGTTCCTATTCACAAGCTCTCCATATGATTCTGCATTCAATGTGATTTGATTCTGATTCACTTTGGGTGTATTTTATTGTCCATTTTGCTTATATGAAAGAAACTGTCTCTCAGCTATTGATGTAACTTATACAGAATTAACAATGGAGTCTAAACTATGCAGTTCAGTTGCTGTTTATTTGTGATAATCAACA
>NW_015617895.1:0-1116 GCF_001515605.1 Sinocyclocheilus anshuiensis
TTTTTGTGGAATAAACACAAGGTTAGAGCCATCCACAGATTACACTCATTCATCACAGCAAACAATAGGCACGCTGAGTAGTTAATTGAGCAACGATGGACCATTTGTGAAGCCGTACAAAGAATTCTCCAAAATAAATCACGAGCATATCATGCGTGAGTGACATTACATAATGCCTGGCTTCCTGACTTCCAGAGGCCTTGTTGGAGACATGTGGACCCCTTTAGCCCCTATTATGAATTGCTCATTGTTTGATTCAGTGATGCATCCCTTGTCATATTCCTGATGGAGGGAGTAGATCCAGACCAAGGCCAGCACAAAGGGCTATGTCAGCATGAGAGGCGGGGAGGATGGGAACAAGACCGTGGAGGCTGGAGCGAGGGATAAAAACACTGCAGGCTGAGACTTGGCTGAAAAAACATCTGCTTGTTATTGAAGCCTTGAAACTAAGTCTATGCCATTGTTTTATTCCTTTGAAAGAGCTGAAGGCGCAAAACCTTGAACCTTCATAGTCACGATGAACCGCGCAAAGCGGGTACACAACGTTTCGTGAAATAAACCAGTGTTGCAGATGAAAGAGTGCCACTGTGTACCGCTTTACTGGGGAGCTGCATGTTCTTTAAGTGTAGAGGTGATGTGATTTAGTGATTGTGGGTGAGATATTCTCATGAATATGCACATAAACTCATATTCAAACACACATAGACAGACCTCACTCACAGAAACCATTGTGCAAATTAAGACTTCATAAAGCACATGAAGGTGATTTCAAGTTTATTTTCATAAGGAGACATTTGCTCCCCACAACGTAGGCAAAACCTGACCTATGCAAAAACACTCAACATTTTTTTTTCTGCTTCCCCAGTTGTTCAAACATTTACTGGCACTGCCAACATTTTCTCAGGCTCCAAAACAATGTTATTAGTTAAATTTTTCCAATGATTAAGATTGATCATTTTAGAATTTAAATGATAAGTTTACTCTTTTTATATTGTATAGATCTTATATTTGGGAAAATTCCACATTCACAAAGCACGATGCCTTAACTTTAAACCTATTTGTAAAATATTTACTTCTGATTTACTTTTGCTTTACTCATCACTTCAAAGAATCTCC
>NW_015617896.1:0-1112 GCF_001515605.1 Sinocyclocheilus anshuiensis
AGAAGTTGGGAAAGGTGCACGTTCAGTAGTTCCTGAGTTTCCACACAGAGATCTGTATTATTTTCCAGTCTGATATAGCATCCGTGGGGCATGCTGCACTGCAGCTTTTGTCGGAGAAAATCAAATGAGGTGTTGAATATTATAGTTCCTAATTTAGTGCATCATTGAGTCCTGTGTTTTCTGCTCGGTAGGGCTGTGCGTGTCTGAGATGTGCTAGTAATGTGCAATCTGCCAGTAATTCTTACGCTAAGGATGGCCTGGGGGTGCATCAGCGACACTCTCCCCATTCGGCTCTTTCCTCACAAACTGAGATTCCGGGACACAGTTGCTCGATTTATTTAGCGTTTTCCTGTATATTTCTATGCCCTCTTCAATCTCCTTGCAGATTTGTTACAGAAAATGTTTGCAAAGTAACCACCTGAGGTTTTCTGTCTCTCAACATGTCATTTTTAGACACTCTACCAGCATTATATTACATTTAAGATGCAGCTTAGCTGCATATTTAGTTTATTTTATGCATGTCATTTAATTCTTGAAACTCTTTCTTCTTAAGAGGTCTGGACTGGGTAGGCTGATTGAAATATCCGGATCAGTACAGAGGCGCAATGAATAGGAATATTTAGCATGCAAATAAATGACTTCCAGCTCTTAATTCCAGCATCTGTCAAGAATATTTCAGTTTTCATTTTCATGATTCTTAGGCTGTTTTTTTTACGAATTTGCAAATTCCCAACCAACTTGAATAAAACACAGGCTTAAACTGGAAGCTAACAGGATGTTATTGATTCACTACATCAGACACCAGTAACAAATGCATTTACATAAATACTTCCCTTACAAAAGGAATAAATATATATATATATATATATATATACAGTATATATGTCATTATATGTATTATATACGTGGGCTCTCTCTTTGGTGCTTTTCTTGGTTTTCTCTAGGGAATTTATGAATAGCAATCCTATCCTTCTTTGTAGTGTCATATATGCATTGCTGCTGTGTAGTAGGGTATGTTCTTCTAGACAATATCTGCCTTTATATTTATTCAACCATAGTTCTGTTCTCTTCTCCTCAGGGGGCTTTCACCTTTCATGGCAGTATGATTGACA
>NW_015617897.1:0-1116 GCF_001515605.1 Sinocyclocheilus anshuiensis
ACTGAAGTCCAGTTTACGCCACATGTCCTCCAGCAGGAAAAGCAATTCTGCAGGGCCCAACTGCACTTCCTCCTTCAACTACACACAAAACAGCTCTCTATTATTTTTCATAAAATGAAAGTATGTACTCGTACTGAGAATCGACCAGCAAACAGACTCGTTTTACCTTACTATGCAGTTCAGTGTCCAAAAGTGTCCGCGACAGAAGGCCACACTGAAGCACGCTCAGAGCTTCAACATCCAGCTCTCTGAAGAATGGCCAGTACGAAGACAGACTGACCGCTGATTTGGCATCCTTTTCTTTCACCTTCTCGCACTCTTTCTCTGGATGGTCCTGCCACAACAAAAATGGTCAGTTTTGGGATGTAAAAAGTACTAAGAGCTTTAAAATTAAAATTCAGCTGACACCATAGTAAAATCTCAATGTCTTGAAGTAAAATATACAAGAGTAACATATTGTCCATTTATTCTTCATCTCAAACATTGGTTTTACAGTCTACTTTACCAGATGTTCATACAGATGCCAGTAAACCAGTGGACATCGAGTATGTCTGGTCTTTACCTGTTGGGAATCCTCTGCATCTGCAGCTCCCTCCAGCTGTGATTTGTCTCCTGAGGAGTTCTTACTCGCTGAAGCCTTCCTCTTCCTCCCAGATGACTCTATACACACACACACACACAAACAGTGAAGCACTGACCCTATATATAGCACAAATCAGTATGCTGATTTCTCCAGCATCCTTACCTTTCTTTCCTTTCTTTGGCAGAGCAATTGAAGAAGAGGGTATCATCCCTTCAGCACTCTCTCCATCAAAGTTAGCCTGAGGAGGAGTGTAGCCTGGTGTAGCTAACACAATACAACAATGTTAACTTTTACAGAGAAAAATAAATATAGTAAATAGACCATTTAAATCATTTTCAAATTTAATTAAAAAAAATGTAAATACATTAATATAAATAAATAAAAATTAATAAACATAACAAGTACATTTACAAATTACAAGTAAATACAAGTCACTCTGTCACTCTGGTACCTGCCAAGCATGTTTGCAGTAAACTCTGAAGGTAAGTGATATTCTGAATACGAGTTACAACCTTCATTTTCATCTCAGGATC
>NW_015617898.1:0-1115 GCF_001515605.1 Sinocyclocheilus anshuiensis
GATAGATAGATAGATAGATAGATGAGTCTTACATATATCAAACCCAATGAAGACTTTGTCATCTGAGAGAAATTATTGGACATTTAGAAAAGAGGCGAGCCATTTTATAGCTCTTCTTATGATGTTCTCCTCTGACAGTTCTTACCATCTGAAATCCATATTCCTAGCAGCAAGGAAACAGGCGCAGGGCAGAAAGAGAGAGAGCGAGAGATAAGGAAAGATGGAGAAAAATGTAAGGAGAAAAAGACAAAGCCACATCTGGCGTCTGTTGCATTGCCGAATACATGCGCCGTCATGGATACTTCATATAGGTCTCCATGGTTACCACAACTCTCTGGCCAATCAGAGGAGAGAGGCCTGACTGTGCCACAGGGAGGGGTGTCAAGGGTACGGTGTCATCTTCTAGAAGAATTTGTATGCCTTTAATTACACCCACGCCACAACTTCACTGCACAATTTTCACTTTCAGGAAACTTTAATCAAGAAAGTAATACCACAAAACCTTTTCTAACTCTCCACTGCTGTAATACAGTCATTAGGCTCTGTAACAGACAACCACACCAACATCTGCCTGTTCATCTTGTTGAAAACTCCATTACTGTACATGTTATTATGAAAACCTGAGTCATTTTTATAATCTCAATGTGCAGTGGGATAAGATGTTTGTCATTACATGCAGCACGCTTGTTTCTTCCTTTTTTTTATAAATGAGGCAGTCATGTCATCATTCATGCTATCGAATTATGAATTTATGATGTCCTAGTAAGGATTCTGCTCACACTTCTTCACTGGGAGACAAGCACAATAACCAGTAGTCATGAGTCCTGCAAAAATAATCTGGACCAAAATGATTATGGGTCAACAGCTGCACTGCTGGTTGTTGGATTTCCACTATGTTGCCAGTACCAGCCTTCTAGTAATTTCAAATACCACCTTTACTCTTTCAGGAAGGACATACAATGATCTGAACCAGTATCCTGTTTTCCCATGGGTCCTCACAAACTATGAGTCGGAAGAGCTGGACCTCACAATTCCCGGAAACTTCAGGGACCTTTCAAAGGTAAAACACGTCAAAACACATCCAATCAATCAATCAATCAATCAATCAATCAATC
>NW_015617899.1:0-1116 GCF_001515605.1 Sinocyclocheilus anshuiensis
ATCAATTTATATATACTGTATATGTATATCAAATTATTTTTATTACTTAATATTGTCATTTAATGTAATTATAATGTAATTAATTTAATATGATAAAATTTATATTTATAAAAATATTATGAACTTTTTATATTATACGATACTAATCTAATTATAAAAACAATATTAATTTAATAATAATAATAATATTTAATATAAATTTAATAATATAATCAGTAATCATTAATAATTAAGTTACATTTTATTTTATTATTAAAATATACTTAGTTCAGTTTAAAACTGAAGTTTAGAATAAATAAAATAAAATCAATAAATATAGTTGTGTGTGTATCTGTTTGTTTGTGCTTTGTATTATAATTATTAGAGTAGCATGTTGATAGTTTAGCAACATGCTAATGTCAAACTGTTGGAATCAATCCGTCAGTCAAGTTGTCATAATTTGTCAATTCTACCCAATTTTATAAGTTTTCAGAGTTTTTCTACTTATAGCCAGAACAATTCAGATTTTTTTTTTATAATGACATTGAAAATAATTGAAGAGGTGCAATGAACTTGCCACAACTCCGAACAAACGAATAAGTTGACACGATATCTTGATTTGAGTTTAAATGATTTTATTATATGAGACGGAAGAGATTATGGAGTGATATGAGACATCAAACTAGCACAGCTGTGTTGGAAAAAAACAGTTAATTATACCAATTATTCTCACTACTATACACAAAAATTTGATCAGAATGGCAGGATCGACCAATCAGATACTGTGTACTGTGTTCCTCCAGCCGCTGTGCAGTGAGCTTGACTCTGGACCGTCTCTTCTGGGCTTGCCGGTGAGCGGACATGACGAGCCCCTGTTGCAAGCCATTGGGAACCCTGTGAAGGAGCTCAGAGAAGCAGTGGAGATGCTCAATGACACGGCGCGGGAGCGGGGCCGCTCGCAGTCACATGACCAGAGCATCCAGGAGCTCCTCACCAGGGTGTGTAGAGTCAGAAATGAATTATGTCCCATTAACTTTTGTTTGTGTTGAGGCAGACCTGGCAAGCAAGATTTGATATGTAAAGCCCAATCCAAATTCTATTTTATACCCCTTCCCCTTGTCCCTTGAAACAGAGTGT
>NW_015617900.1:0-1116 GCF_001515605.1 Sinocyclocheilus anshuiensis
AGTATCAATATTGATACTACAACATTAATTTATTAAACCCGCCTTAATTTTAGTTTACTAAACGTTTTTTTTTTTGTTAAAACACTTACATACTTTGCGTCTGTAAACAAAAGTGTACAATCAAACCTTTAATTACAACTTATACAAATTTTGTGTGCACTAAAGAGTTATATAAAATCTTGAGTGATATAAAATGAGTATAAACTCAGACTCTGCACGAGATGTCTTTCAAAATGGAGACTGAATTTATAAACATTCTAGTTATTTCTGCAGTAGGCCTGCAGTAATTACAAAAGTAATTAGAGACGAGCACCTTGTTGAAATGTTGCTTCTCGTATGAGAAATGGAAGAAAATAGCAATGGATTTGTTGTCGTTGTTGCTTGTTATTGCGGTAAAGTAAGGAGGCAATGATAGCATATTACTGTTTCATATCTCTCTTAATTTGTGTTTAGGGTTCATCCTATATATATTTTTTAATATCAAAAATAGTCTAATTTATCCTTCATATCCGAAAGCATATCAACATCACATGTTTCATTTTACTGATAAGTTGAAGTTTATCATATGTAGCAATACACTCAAAAATAGGCTACACAAAGTAGGCTATCTAAATGTAATTTACACAGACCGTCAACAAAACGGAGAACCGCTGGTTTAATAAAATGTTATTTCTTTTAGTGCCTTTGGGTGGCAGCACAGTCCAAATTGAAATGCTTATTGATATGAAACGCAAACTGTGAATCCCGTCCATATAGGCCTATACTTCTCTCCACACTTTCCGTCCGCTCAGACGTTTTTCGAGACCATAGCTCATTGGCTGCCTTCAGATCCCACACACACAGAGAGTCTGTGAGCATTTATTTGAGACTATTCAGCAGTGACGTGCGAATTACGAATTACTAATGCAAATTCCCTCTAAATGTATATGTTTTGTTATTTTATGCATTTGTAGAATAGTATAGAATAGAACCGAGTCAACTGGCAATTGTTAATGAAACAGTAACGATTAAAATGTATCATTTTATTTGAAATGCATTTGTATCAGCTCTGTAACAAGCACAAGTTGATGAAAAGTAAAAAATAAAAAAAATAAAAAAAACATACAGTACAAAAAA
>NW_015617901.1:0-1116 GCF_001515605.1 Sinocyclocheilus anshuiensis
TATTTGTTAATGATTTCAAATATATAAATTAATTAAATAATTATTTATTAATAAAACCTACTATTATTATTATTATTATTTCAACTAACAGCCAAGGCAAAATGGTCATTTAGTTTATTTACTTTTTTATTTTTCATTTATGTTTTGATGTGCCAAAATAACTAAAACTGAAATAAAAATAAAAACATCCTTTTAGACATTTTAAAGAAATAAAAATAATTAAACTGACAAAAATCACACAAAAAATACTACAACAAAAAAAATTTAATGGGTAAAATAAAATATAATTGTAAATATTTTTTTATTAAAATACATCTTTTATGCATTTATTTGATTTTAGAAATACAGTAAACATTTTTATTTCATCTAGTTACATTTATTATTCTCATTTAGTTCACCTTGATGTACTATATCTATAACTGATATAAAATGAAAACAAATAAATAAATTAATAAAAATAATTAAAATGACTAAATTAACAAAAAATAAACCAAAAATAATTCAATATGTTTAATATACAGTACTTTTCAAAGGTTTGGGGTTGGTAATATTTTAAATGTTTTTAAAGGTAGTTTCTAATGCATTTATTTGATTCATCTTTATTTAATTGATTGCCAAAGCAACATTTATCATTTAGTTTAACTTAATGTACTGAAATAACTAAAACTGAAAAATTAATAAAAAATCTACAGACGTTTAAAAAATGAATTAGAATGACAAAAATCACAAAAATATTTTGTTACAAAACTCTAACTAAAATTAGTCAAACTAAAAATGAGCAACATGAAGGTGTGAAAACATCTTTAAAGGTTAAATAAGAGGATTTTGTCCATCTTAAATTCAGCCGCCTTGATTATTGTAGATAAAAACAAGTCATGAATTAAGCGACACTGTGTTAGTGGTGTTTATGCGTGTGTGCGCCCTACCTGTGGTGCACTATGTAGGTGATGATGGAGGCGAACAGACAGAGCAGCATGACGGCAGTGCAGGCGTAAACCACCGGGTGCAGGAACTCTCCTGGATACGGAGGGAACGACAGCACCTTCTTCAGATCCTGACACACACACACAGAGAGAGAGAGAGAGAATCAGCACCCGACACACACACACACACACA
>NW_015617902.1:0-1102 GCF_001515605.1 Sinocyclocheilus anshuiensis
AGAGAGAGAGAGAGAGAGAGAGAGAGAGAGAGAGAACAGATGGCTTAACAATTATAAACTAATTACATTTGAGCACTTAAAAGTGACTTCACAATGTTTGCAATACCACAAACACACAAAAAAATACCAAAAAACTAGCATAAAACATTGGGAGCAGAAAATCGCCCATAATATTTTGTCAAATTGAAATTGTGATTTTGAGAAAATGAAAGAATAGTGAGCAGTGAACAAATTTGATGTGCATTGAAAAATTATTTATGTACAAAAATGTATGTGAGATGTAACCTTTTATGTAGATTATTAGTTTCTTCCTGGTTTTTAATGTCACTTTTAAACAATGTGAGAGCTCAGTAAAATATAATTGAATAAACTAAACAAAGTAAACAACTGTCTACTGTTGGATAATATTTCATAAATACTTCATAAATCATTGAGGAAACTTTGCAGTAAATATTTGTATCTAATTTGATTCTTACCTGGACCCGACGCCATTTCAACACCAACACCTTCAAATCAAAATTGAAAGAAAAAGGCTTTAAGATGAGAACTATCTTGTGATACACCTGGAGACAAACCCGGATTAACAACATTTTGTGCCCTGGGGCTACAAAGCAAACCCAAGTGTAGGGCTGTAACAAGTTATTATTTTAATAATTGATTCATCTAACCATTATTAGAATGATTAATTGGCTATCACAGATTATTCACAACTAATCAGTATGCTTTGATTGATTAATCGACTTTTTGCTATCTACAATGACTGGCACTGTTTTTATTAGGGCTGGGAATTGACAGGAACTTCACGACTCAATTTCTATTCATAAGCTTACAATTTGATTGCAATATATATCAGGTACAGTACATGTTAATGTTTCTCAAGGAAAAAATCTCTCAACTACTGCTGTAAACTATAAAGGAACCCAGTCAGCTGGTACATTATTACAATATTAAAGGTTAAAATTAACAATGGATTTGTATACAATTGCATATCACTGACTTTTGAAATAAGGGACAAAACATATGCTACACACAAAAGCTCTCTTTATGTTAAAGGAGACATATTATGCCCCTTTTTTCAATATGTAATATAAGTCTCTGGTGT
>NW_015617903.1:0-1114 GCF_001515605.1 Sinocyclocheilus anshuiensis
TACATAAAATACACAAAATAATGTTCTTTTTAGCAACATCATATGGCCCCCTTTAAGGAGCGTAAGAAAAGCTTTTGCAATCAATCTCTCTCTTTTTTTCTTAATTTGACAGTTTCTAGCAAAGCTAAGTGAGATATTTTTATGGTAAATATTTGGTAAATTTGATGGTAATGTTTACGTCTTCAGACATTCTTCAAAATGTTCAAATAAAGAATTACAGATACAAAAATAGAGTCACCAATACCTTTAATATCAGGACAAAGCCACAGAAATATTCCAACTCTGAGTAATAGCTATAAAACAGTCCTTATTTTCCTGTGCATAGGTACATCAAATGACTTGAGTCATCAGTCAACCTTATTTGCACAAATACACATTTATGTGATCCTGAAAAAATATCATAAAAAACAATCAGATAAATATTTGTTAAAATATTCTTCTTACTGTAAGTACAACAACAAACAGACCAACCTTCAAATGCAGGAAATAAGAAAGCACATTTAAAGTGATAAACTGATTTAGATGTGTCTCGATTGGACACAACCTCAGAACAGATAGCTGGTCTCCTCTGCATGCTTTTGAACAGACAGAAATTATGATTTGGGGTGTGACTTATGTACTTTAGCGATGAGCTTTAAATATCACAGCTGCTGACAGCACCACCCCACAGTATCCTGTGTTTCAACTTTTAAGACACTAAAGGTTTTTTTTTTTTTTACTCTAAAACTGTTAACTGTCCTGTTCTAGACTTTGTCTTGATCTACTGAGGGAGTGATCAAAGTCTTCATGCACATTTCTGTGCATCTCAAACTCTATCTCTGCATTATCATCTCTCTCTCTTTCCATTTCCTTCTCTCTTACTCTCTCCCTCTCCCTCTCTCTGTCCCTCTCCCTCTCTTCTGCCTCCAGGGCTACTTGATGACTGTTGAGGTAGATACTGTGACGTGAAACCATGAGGCTGCTGCTCCGGGACGGGAGGGTGACATCAGCCTCGTCATCCTGGTCCATGCCGTTCTGCTGGGATGTGGATTGAGGATGTGTCTGGGCCTGGTGAGTTTGAGCCTGCTTGTGGTATTTTCTCTTCTTCCTACGCTTTTTATTGGCAGTCAGATCC
>NW_015617904.1:0-1116 GCF_001515605.1 Sinocyclocheilus anshuiensis
ACAAAATAATGTTCTTTATAGCAACATCATATGACCCCTTTAACTAAAAAAAAGTCTATACACTAGCTGGTTACAAATAGTATGTTATTGCTATTACATAGACATAAACACATTATATTTATTAAAATAAATATTACTTATACTTTCTGACCACAGACATCTTAAGGTATATTGCCATGCTTGTAGTGAAAGAGAAAGAAAACAAAACACAGCTACACATGAATGCAGAAATAATTTATTTAGGCCAGTCCATAGGAAGCCACCTTATAATTGCGGATTAGGAGCACAGTGTACAGATAATGGTTTTGAATTAGTCATTTGCTTTTTGTTGCCAAATGTGCTGCCAAGATCATATGAAACTGATTCCAAATGTTATTTATTGAAGCACTGGCATTCAAATAATCTCCAATACACACCTTTTTGAGTTGCAAAATACACAGATCTACCTACTCTTACACATCACTAGTGTCCTTTCATTTTTGGCATGTGATTTGCAAAAATAATCTGGACAATTTTTACAAAGGAGCACAATCTATAGTGGATAAAATTCATACTGAGATGCTTCTTCACTCTACAACATTCACGCATTTCACATCCTAAGTGCCAATACATGCATTTTTTCCTGTAAACTAATTAGGACATACAAAACACACACCTTGGAGGAAAAAAACAAAGTGTGTTCTCTTCTTTGCTATTTGATTTTAAGGCATTGAAATCTTACAAAAACACTCTTTATAACCTGAAACAAATACAAAAGTGTGTGCCAATATGACAAATGGAGAAGCAGACTGTGAGCGGTGGTCTGCAGAGGGAAGGCACTAGTAGAAACGTGAGCTTCTCTCTGTCCTCTCTGATTCTGGACCGTATTCACGGATTGCTGCAATGGGAGACACGTGTCTATGGATGTCTTTAATAATTGGCTCGTAGTCGTTTGTTTTCCTCTCTCAATCTTTCTATCTCTTCGATGAGTGAGTCGGTCACAGAGTACTTCTCGATCAGACCGTGGATTTCATTCTGGAAAAGACGAGTGGCATGATTAAAGGGGCGTAATAATAGTTTAAAAATGTTTTTAGGCTACTGTAGCGAATCAGCTCATGGGGAAATATGAATAATTAA
>NW_015617905.1:0-1116 GCF_001515605.1 Sinocyclocheilus anshuiensis
AGAGCAATTTCTCCCATAATTCCCTGCTGTGTGTGTTGTGTCTGTAAGGTGTGACCGTCGTAATGATTGTGGAGACAGCAGTGATGAGCAGGGCTGCACCTATCAGCCGTGCCAACAGCATCAGTTCACCTGTCAGAACGGCCGCTGCGTCTCGCGCGATTTCGTCTGTGACGGGGACAACGACTGCGGGGATGAATCTGATGAGCTGGATCACCTGTGCAGGACTCCAGCGCCCACCTGCCCTCCCGGAAACTTCCGGTGTGACAACGGAAACTGCATACCTCTCAGCGAGGTGTGTGACAGGAATGACGACTGCAACGACAACAGTGATGAGAAAGGCTGTGGTAAGCACTGCGTCATGTGACCACTGATTAGATTTTATTATTTTTTTTGTCTGAGTGATAAATCAGGGTTATTATAGATAACTAAAACTAAAACCATTAAAAAAAAAAAGAAATATAAAATTAAATAAAAAGAATTAAATAAAAAAATTTAAATGAAATAAACTGACTATAAATTAAATATAAAATAAAATTAAAAAAGCAAAAAAATTTTCCCAGTTTTCATTTAGTTTAACTTGATGTACTAAAATAACTGAAATATTAATATAGTATAAAACAAAATACATATTTTTAAACAAAAAAATAACAAAAACAACACAAAAAATACAACAAAATGATAACTATAAACTGTAACTAAAATGAAAATGAAAACAGAATATATAAAAATAAAAAAAATAAAAGCTATAACAGTATCTCAATGATACTAAAATATCACATAAATTGTATTATACATTTAAATATATTATATAACATTAAATATATTATTAACAGCTTTGCAAAATGCATAATTGTCCTGAATGTAAGATGCACAGAAATTCTAAATCATTGTCTGTTTTGTTGTCTCAGGCATCAATGAGTGCACAGACCCGTCCATGCACCACTGCGACCACAACTGCACCGACACGCCCACCAGCTTCATCTGCACCTGTCGCCATGGTTTCCGCCTCATGTCCGACAACAAAACGTGCGACGATGAGGACGAGTGCTCCGTCAGGCCCAGCGTGTGCAGCCAGGTGTGCGAGAACACCATGGGCTCGTACGTGTGCAAGTGTGC
>NW_015617906.1:0-1111 GCF_001515605.1 Sinocyclocheilus anshuiensis
AATTACATTTTAAAATGTATTACAATAGAAAACAGTTATTTTAAACTGTAATAATATTTCACAGTATTATAGTATTACTCAGTCGCCTTTGCAGCATAAGACAAACAAACTTTTCTTGTGAAAGTACATTGTGCCCTTGTAGCTTCACGAGGGTCATTAAACTAATTATCACTGCAGCTTCACTAAAAAACATTCAATCATCTATAAAATTCTGGATCATTGATCAATTATGAATCATGCTGTGTCCTTAAAGGAGGATAAATCTGTGCCTATTTCAAGCTGCAGTGGGATTTAATTCTTAAAAATGAGATTAAATATGTTGTAATTAAAGTTGTTATTCGTTGTATTAACAGAAGAAATTATAACAACATAACAAAGAAATATTTGAAAAGTGTGTGCAAATGAAATGTGCATGAAAAAATACCATTGACAATACAATCTTTTACCACTGACTTCTGTTATATTCCACAGACAAAATAACCCCATACAGGTTTGGAACAACATGACAGTGAGTAAATGATGAATTTTCTATTTTTCTCTTTATGCCACATTTAGAACATGTCTGGTCATAACATTATATAATAATGTGTGAACCTGAAGAGAAGTGACTTCATACATCCACTAAAATCACCAGAACACCAGCTGATCAAAAGACATTAAGCAGAAATGATGATGAAACGTTAGTTTAAAGAAAAGACCCTGCAGCATTTAAGACAGATGCAGAATAAGTGTGAATTAAGTAGCAAAATATATTTCGGGGCCAGTATACATTAAAAAATAAGACCATTTTTTTTAATAAATGTTTAAATAAATTAAGTTCTTAAAAAAAAAAAAAACAGATTTCATTACATATTACTAGATCAGTATAAAAAGTCCCCACCATTAGAGAAAATTTTCATTTGCATGCCATAGCAAATAAAAAATGAGAATAATGTGATAACGATTACTTGCTTTAAATTAATGTTTGTTCTTTCACCAGCTGTTAGAGAGAGAGAGAGAGAGAGAGAGAGAGAGACAGATGGATGGATGAGTAATAACTTTCTTTAGCCTGAGGAATGTGAGTGACAGTGATATGAATGTAGGAACTGGGAGAAGGTTTAATAAAATCTAA
>NW_015617907.1:0-1117 GCF_001515605.1 Sinocyclocheilus anshuiensis
AAAAAAAAAAAAAGATCACCAGCATGTCATGATGCGGGTTGTGACCACTTCCAGGAAATGAGAGTGTGCACAGTATTTACAGATACATGACTCAGTCGACCATGGGTGATGTGAAAACTTCTTTGTGTTGACTATTTGGCAAGATAATGAAATGACAGTTGCACATTCGTAGCTTTGTGTTTTGTAAATCAATTAGGAATCTTATGCTTGTTGTTTTTCTATTTTGTCCACACAGGTCAAGGTACAAAGGGGCAGCGTGGTGTGAGTCCCCATGAGAAAACCACGACGGAGGGGAGGCCTGCCCGGGACCCAAAGTGATGCCGCGGACACGGGTACAGCAGGTAGAGGGGCGTCACAGCCACGCTCGCTCTCTCCCTACCGGCTGAAGGTTTCGCCCACCAGAGAAACCCTAACGTACGCCCAGGCCCAGAAGATTGTGGAGGTGGACCTGGATGGAAGACTGCATCGGATCAGCATCTTTGACCCCTTGATGGTGATCACTGAAGATGAGATGACCGCTCAGGACATTGCCGAGTGCAACAGCAACAAAGAGAACAGCGAGCAGTCATCGGTGACCACCGCCGTCAGCTCCCCGCGACGATCGGCGGCCCACAGGGGGAAAAAGAAAGACGTGAAGCAGTTGTCATCGTCTTCATCACAAAACCACTGCTCCACCTCTCACGGACAATCTCAGATGCATTCGAGCGTGAATAGCCACCATGGCACCTTACCCAAACCCACTTTCAGAGAACAAGAGTCTTATGAACCGGTCGAGGCGCCTCCTCGCCCTTCGGCGTACTACCGCTACATTGAGAAGTCCGGTGAAGAGATGGAAATGGATGCGGAGTATGACATGGACGAGGAGGACATGGCCTGGCTGGAGCTGGTGAACGAAAGACGAGCGTCGGAAGGCCATCCGCAAGTGTCACCCGACACTTTCGAACTCCTACTAGATCGTCTAGAAACAGAGTCGTTCTTAGAGTTGCGAAGCCAAGCGCCCTCACAGAGCATCATCGACGAAGACGCCTTCTGTTGCGTCTGCCTCGACGACGAATGTCTCAACAGTAACGTCATCCTGTTTTGTGACATCTGCAACCTGGCTGTGCACCAGGAGTGT
>NW_015617908.1:0-1116 GCF_001515605.1 Sinocyclocheilus anshuiensis
ATATATCGTGATATCAATTTTGGCCATATCGTCCAGCCCTAAAACGTACTCATTGTTTATTGCATTATTTTAGTGTCATGTTGGTGTTTTCTCTTTGTCTGTATGACCCTGTGCACCGCTTATACTGAATGTGTGTATTGGCCATGTTTTATTCACATGCCTCTTATGATGCATTATGTGGCTTTCTATCGTACCACCTGTATTATTATGGTGGTTATCAGTAACTTTTAATAAAAAACAAAAAACAAATTACAAAATCAAATTTTGGACATTTAGGTAGCTTGGTATATTACGTGCTATCGAATATTGTGTGAAATATACAGTTATAAAATACACAGGCACCAATATGCTATCTTGTAGTACTTTCACCATATGTTATTTATTTATTACATATGTTTTTAATGGTGCATTTCTGCAACAGCTGCCAGTTTTTGTACCATAAAATGAACAGGATATTTTTACAGTAACACCTTACTCGTTATACAAAATATGTCATGTTTATTTGAATTTTTTAATTGATTAAACAGTATATTGTTCGTAAAATCACTGTGAAAAGACTACAGTACGTAAATAAATAAATTACATTAAATTAAATAATATTAATTAAAAACATCTAAATAAAACTGATTATTGGAAAAACGTTTTCAAAAAAATTAAATGTGTTACTTGCCATTTCTTTGTAATTGTTTTTTTTTTTTTACTAGCAATTTCTGAGTGAATTGAGTGAACAATTTTTTTCCCCCACTGTAGTTTTAACCTGACTACTTGTAACCCTTAAATGGGATGGAAAAGTGTCCTGTGACTGCACACTTCAGAATCTCAGGACAGAGTAGATATTTTTCACTTACTGTTACATGAATACTGTGTATTTGGACATCTTACTTATTTGACAAACTGCTTTTTGAATTCTATGTAGTTGGCAATTATGCATATTTGGACAAACGGATATATTTCCTATTTCTGTGCTACTTCTTATTACTATTGGTGAAGTCGTGGCCTAATGGTTAGAGAGTCGGACTCTTAACGCAAAGGTTACCGGCAGGGATTGTAGGTGGGGGGAGTGAATGTACAGCCTTCAATACCACGACTGAGGTGCCCTTGAGCAAGGCACCGAAC
>NW_015617909.1:0-1117 GCF_001515605.1 Sinocyclocheilus anshuiensis
ATGGATTCTAAAACGGTAAAACTCAACTGTTTAACTCTAGGGGAGGGGAGCCTATTTTCAAAAATAGTGGAGTGTTCCTTTAAGATATTCCCTTGCGAGCTAGTCAACAGTGCAATAGTGCAACGCCGGATAAATAAATAATAATGTAAACAAATGACCGAATTCACAAGCGCGGACCAAAAGAGTAGTAGGGTCTTCATGGCAATGGGCTGGTGATCCGTTTGCCGTATGTGACCAAAAAGGATGTGTTTGAGGCATGACGTGGCGGAGGGAGGGAAGAGATCTTTCGGTTCCACCAATGAGGTCCCATATGAAGGCACTGATTATCTGTAATAGGTGAATTACGCCGCTGGACTGTGTTTGTGGCGCACAGTTTGTCTTTTTGTACCAGGAGGAAGAACAGCAATCCACAGATGAAGCTTCGGTCCGTCATACAAGTCTTTAAAGTTCAGGAGTCGTCCGATCCTGACATACTGAGAAGTGAGATAATTTTGTTGCATTGTTTCTGGGACGTTTTGTTTTTTGAACATTGCGTTACATTCTTCTCATATTAGATGGTGGCATTCTTGAGTAAAAATCTTCTTCTGATATGGGGTAAAGCACCTGGGACAACGGATCTCACACTTGCCCTGCTTTGCATCCCCACCCCGAGAAAGAAAAAAAAAAACGTACAATCAAGGCCGAAATCCAAAGAAGAGGGAAAAAAATGGATGCGAGCGGTCTCTGAATGGACTGAGAGAAGATACTCACCAACTTCTGTGAGGTTTCTAGACATTTACAAGAGAAAAGAAACAGAAGTTTCCTACTCAACGTGTTATGTCCCTTAAAAGTCCTTTTTTTTTGTCTTTTGTTTTTTTACTACAACAAATACAGTCACACAATACAACATCCTTCGGACCAGGCAAGAAGCAGGAGTAATAGAAGACGAAAAAAACTAAAACAAAAAAGCAATCTGAGCCACAGACATGCCAAAGATGAATCTGAATCTGGGCCTATGGAGGCAAAAAAAAAACCCAGAGAAGACTGTGTGTGTGTTTATATGTGTGTCTGGTGAGAATGAGTGTAGGTCTGCTGTGGTGGGAAACAAGCATTCATTTTTTCAGGGGCTGGTAAACAG
>NW_015617910.1:0-1117 GCF_001515605.1 Sinocyclocheilus anshuiensis
AGCGCTTGACCATCTCCTCCGGCAAACCGGCCTGGAAAGAGACAGGAACACAAAGGCACAGTTTAGAGCAGAGGAGATACAGAGAGAGATACAGTACAGGCTGTTAATCTGTAAGGGAGTAAGCAGTTGACCTTGATCCACCTAGTTTTCCATAATCAAAAGCTGGATCATATGCATGTGCCTGTTGAACTCCACAGATGCCTTCAGAATTCAAATACCCAGCATTCATAGCTATGCAAATTCCCCGGGCATTTTTATCACATATTTTTGTAAAATTCTGAACAAATCCTCAAAAATGTGGGAGAAAAAAATCCACAGATTCTGTGCGAGTCTGATTAAAGTTTACATTCAGACAGCTGGTTTTCTATATTATGCAAAAAAAGATGTATATACAAGTACGTTCAGTTGAATCTAACAAAGAATATGTCCAGGTCATATTTTACCCCAGAATAAAAAACAACCAAACAAATAATATTTTGCGTAAAGAAAATTAAGCCTAGTTTGAATTGTGATATATTTTATATTTTTTTATATATATATATCAAGAGAATTCTATTTTATTTATAGATTAATTATATTTTACATATAAGTTCACTCCCAGTCCCAAAATACTTAGTATTAAAAATATTACTGATTACTGTTTTACTTTGTAATTTTATAATTAAAATGGAAATTAACCACTGTTCTGTTTTTGAATTACAAATAATGACCCCCCATTAGAAAAGGCAAAAAGTCTGGTCAAAGGCTACAAACAGACAGTTGGTTTTCTATATTGTCCATAAAGCCATTCTATATATTATAATTATTAAAACTTTTAAGAAGGTCCTCAACAAAACTCAAGCTACTGTCGTATAGGGAGAAGCATCCGGCCCCCCAGAGTGTCCACATCGTCGAATCTGGCCCCCTTTAAAAAAAGTTTGGACACCCCTGTTGTAAACTAATACTATGTATATTTAATATTTAATGAACAAATATTGTTAATTGTTTTTTAATTTAAATTGCTTTTATTTTTTCTTTATTTAAAATAGAATTAATTCTACTCAATAATTCTTTTCATAAAAATGAATACATAATTGCATTTTTTATTTGTCTGTTGATTTTGTAGTTTAAAAAAAAA
>NW_015617911.1:0-1117 GCF_001515605.1 Sinocyclocheilus anshuiensis
TTCAGTTCAAACAACTTGTAAAAGTGAATTTTGCATCCGATGACCGCTTTAACAATAAACTCTAACAGGTCTTTGCCGTTGCTTATAAACACTTAAAATAACATTTTATTACAACATTCACTTTCCCAATTCAGTCTTATGTAAGCCATACTAGGAACTAAAAATCCAACCATGCAGTTTCAGTTAATGCAAGAAAAATGATCCATGTGGTCCTAACACAAATGAATTAAGTGGACTGAATACAGTGACTTAATTAATTAATTTATTTTTCAATGCAAGAGCTTGTATTATGAACACAAACTTTTGTCTCTGTCGCCATCTGTGGAAACATTAAATTGCAAATTACTTGGAGGTATTTCATGTACATCATGTGTCATGTTTGAGGAATCCTTATGGTGACCAGTGATTCCACACCAAGATTACTGATAAGGCATATATCAGGAAAAAACCTGATGCCTGAGCAATTACCTGTGGTAATAATGAAATTTTGTTCATTTTTACTCACAGAAATCTTCCACGGTGCACCTTTAATGGACTGAGTGGCTAAGTAACTGCCTACAGGCTGATATACTAATGTGGAAGAGTTGTTTATTGTGGGTTTTAGTATTGTGATTATTATTAATACATTTAAATATTTACTAAACATCCATACCTTTTATGATTTTGCTGGTACTGTTATTAAAGCAATTATACTAGCAATGTCATATTAAATCAGTGTGCCACTTAAATCATTACAGTGACTGGGCTATGATAATATCACTGTAACGCTGCCTCATGTGGCTTATTTAATATAACAAAAATACAACAAAAGGTTTGTAATTGAACATGGCTTGAATACTATATATGTAGAAGTGAGACGTGTAACTAACGATCAGCGTTCTTCCTCAATCAGCCATGACAGCTGTTTATCAATTACTGATTTCTTATGAGGGGACTGTGGTGTCGGGGCTGATCTTCAGAAATGCATCACGGCTGTATCTGCTCGGCTCAGAGAAACGTGTCTCGCTTAACAATAGCCACATGAAAAGCACCGCAATCAATATTTCTCCCGCTAATTGAAGGGCTTTTTATTTGAACTGGTCTCATCGGGCCTGTGGTGCTGCAGAAGGCGAGAAGG
>NW_015617912.1:0-1117 GCF_001515605.1 Sinocyclocheilus anshuiensis
GGTAACAGCCTATATTGTCTATAACATTATTTATGTATCTTTATATCAAATAATTTTAGGGGAAATGCCCTGGAAATCAAACTGGCAAATATCACCCCTCAATGGAAAAAGTTAATCATCACAGAGAATATGACAGGCCTAAAGCAGACAAAATACCAGAACAATAACACACCCAGCAAAATATTGTCTAATTATCGTTATTCACAAAACCTAAGACAATATAATTTTTGTCAATATCGTACACGCCGAAAAATGCTCAGAAAATTGGTCTGCCAAGTCGCAGAGAGTTAATAATGAGACAGCAAATCAGACAAATCCAAACGTCAGGAGGAAAAAGCAGTCCTGGGAAAATGGTGAAGATGAAACTAAATTGTTTTTGCTGCAAGAAACCTCAAGTAATGAGCCATATAATAAAAAATTGTAGTAATTCTTTTAAAAAGTTGAATTTGTTGTCAGTGTTGTGGAACAGCAGTAGATTTAGGTTTGGGCTGCTTTACATCCCAATTCTTAATTACTTTTTGTCACTCTTCACTTTCTGTCTAACACAAAGCCAAAACACACACCGACTACAACCTCCAGTGATTACAGCCATTAATCTTCAGTGGAAAACAAAGAGCAGAGCGAACAAATGCTTCCTCTAAACACATTTATTTCTGGTGACGACCCAGCTCCTAGAGTTATAATTGACCACACAAATCAGACTAACAGCCCTTCAGCATTTCTTAAAGTCTCTAACAAACAGCCTCGATGCCATCACCATTCCTTCGCTGTAGAACCAGAGAATGATCTTCTCAGGAATATTTGCTGATGCCAGATGCTGTGGTGTTTCAGAAACACAGCTGCTTGAGGCGAAGCAAGACCAGCAGACTAAAGGACGATCCATATGGACATCAGCAGACTGCGGAAGAGGAGGAGGAAGATGATGATGAAGATAAAGTAATAAACTAAGGACAAGGCAGTGCTGTAATTTATGTTCTCATAGTAGGAACACTTTAGTAGCCAGTTTACTAATTGAGTAGCCAGAAAAAAAAACAAAAAGTTTCAAACCCTGGAAGTGGATACAGACACAGACACAGACACAGACTCAGACACAGACACAGACACAGACACAGACACA
>NW_015617913.1:0-1112 GCF_001515605.1 Sinocyclocheilus anshuiensis
GACAGAGAGAGAGAGAGAGAGAGAGAGAGAGAGACGCGCACTAAACTGTTTTTGCGTTCTTTGGCGCCCTCGCCAGTTTTTCCGCAGATAACACAACAACTTGAATTCTGTGACTGTTCAACTCAACCGACACCTTCCCATAGTTCAAATAGTTTATTAACCGCTGTTCTTTCACATCAATCCATTTGTTCATTTATTGTATTGATCATTTATTAATTGTGATATCTGTGCAATCCAATGACAGACAAATGAAATCAGCAAAAACTCTAAAACATTAAGTCTACAAAAATTGAAAAGTGTTTGGTAGAAACAAAATCGCCAATGCATATAAGCCTTAATCTTCGTATTTTCTTCTACAAGTTTCCCCAAAGCGCCATTGTGTATTTTGCAAATAAACAGCAGCATTGGACTACAATAACTTGAAGTCATCTCTCCGTTTGCTCTTGCAGTTAAGGAAACGATATTTATGTATTTTGTTTATTGCTATTTTAAAGCTACTGTAAACTATGTTAGAAAACAAATACGTTTTTGTTAAAACTATACTTGTAGGCTTTGCAAGTTGCGGCCTGAATTTGCATGACAGATAAGAATTTAAAACGTTTATATAGGCCTGCTAAGCATAATAAATTGCAACTAAATAAAGGCCAGAATATCTGATCGCCTCTTTATGATTAACGGGACTGACTAATCCCATAATGTCTGTGAGGACTCTTCAATAGATTGTTCACCTAAAAATGACTAATTGTGTCAACACGTTTCATACATTTCGTTCGTCTGTGGAATACGAAATAATATATATAAATTGTAATAGGCCTATATAATGAAAGTCAGTGTGATTCAAAACAACACTGGACCTCACTGACTCTTCAAAATATATTTTGTGTTGCACAATACAGGTTTGGAATGACATGGGATACATTGGAATACATGACATTTACGTGCATGCTTTCAATTCTGTTGCAACAGTTTTCAAGCCAAGTCCATTTTATTTATTTATCCACTTTTCACAATATACATCGTTTCCTTTAAGTAACCTTTCAGGTAAAACCAACAACAACAACATTTAGACTAGAGTAGCCTACTAATGTCTCAAAAAGTCCCCAGCAGTTTAA
>NW_015617914.1:0-1117 GCF_001515605.1 Sinocyclocheilus anshuiensis
AAAGTATGCTAAAGTGTACTTCTTTTTCACAAGGGCAGTAATTATGTCAACCTGTACTCTATAAAAAGAGATTTATGATGTTGATGAATGAAGAATTACATTTTCTTTATATTTTAAGCCTCTGTGGCTCAAACAAACATGGAAAGTGTTGTCAATAGAGCAGACTGTGTTTTTATACTTTTTAATCTATTGTAATAGATCGTAATAGAGAATAAATTGTGACTAAGCTCATCTCCAGGGAGAAGTTGAGTGAAACTGTGCCAAAACATGCTGTTTAAACATACTCACTTTATCCCAGAATCATAAAAGAAGGTCCCTCTACAACATTTCTAGGGTGATTGTGGTTTTCCAGGAACCTGAATCCAGTCAGACTGGTGTGTGATCAGACTAATCTGCCCAGGACTAATCTGACGTGGGAAAAGGGTATGTAGGCGGATCACATTTCACTGGGGTTGGCATCAGACTGGTCCAAATGGCACCGAAAATTCAACAGCTGGGTTTGACATAAATAAAATCCTGGGATTAATATTCCCCACAAATGACTGACAAAATATGTCATAGTTTGGTGTCATTACAGCATGCATATTCTCCAAAATGTTAAGCCATTGGTGCTCATGTGAACACAATTTTTTTTCTCTTTTGTGTTGACAGATTTCTTATTGAAACAGGAAGTTGGGACATGACATATCAAAGGCCTTGCCCCCTTTTTCAAAACTAGATTTAAATTTTTACATTTTCAGCTTTAGATTTTACAGTTTCCGTTTAGATTTACATTCATGCATTTGGCATTAATTATGAACCTGTACATAATAGTTGTATATTTATATAGTTTAGAAGCATATATAGTAGTTCTCTGGGAAGTATGAAAAATAGTGGCTATTGAATAGCTAATAGTGAACTACATGCTGTTACTGTGTTATTACTTACTAATTTCTTAATCTGAGTTTCTATTTAATTAGGGTTTCACTTTATTTTGATGGTCCCTTTTGAACATTCTGGCAACAATAAGTAATGTTGCACCACATGTCTACTAACTCTCATTAGAGTATTAGTAGACTGTTTGCTAAATATATGCTAACTCTTTATTTTGAGGGTCTCTCGACAGACATTCTACTGA
>NW_015617915.1:0-1117 GCF_001515605.1 Sinocyclocheilus anshuiensis
CATAACCCCAGCCAATAGCAATAAGGGTTATACCACCCTGCTACATTCCACCCCCACATTATATATCGGCGCCCCGACGATAAGTCTCCAAACCCCAACAATCAATACCAAGGCCTGAAGAGAGCCATCACTGAATTAGCTACTACACCAGTGGGTGTCCTAACACCTACTACAGCCTCACCCACTGACCTTGGCAAGCGATGAACATTTGGATGTTGGCCTGCTGTTGGCCGCCTCGACCTTCGCACTGCAGCTTCATTTTCCTGGGGCAGACCGCCGGATGATGGATCTGGGGGTAGTACGAGACCTACCTCCACATTACTAAAATGGCTTGCCCCATCCAAACCGTCCAGAGTTCCCACACCTGAAGCTGGCTTCTCTACAGGGACAGAAGCACCTACCCCCTGTAATTCTCGTAGGACCACCCACAAATCTATCTCATCCACACCATCCTCTGCATTCAATTCTGCACCCACTAGAGGACCCTCTTTACTATTCCCCACAGGCTGTTCAGGGTCCACTGAAGGACCTGCACTGGATCCGGGAGCAAAACTCCCTTGAACCTGTGCCTTCAACAATGAACGGTGGACCCGCTTCACCTTAGCCACGTCCTCCACTGGTGCAATAGTATATACAGAGCCACCTATCCTAGGCGCTTCCATAACCCTATAGACCACAGAACTCCACACATCTTGAATCTTTTGACGCCCTCACATACTGCACTCATGAAGATAAACCAACTGCCCAACTTCAAGTGGCGAGTCTCGCACTCTCGAATCGAAATACCCCTTTCGACGATCGGCAGCTACTCTCAGACGGTCCCGTGTACCATCAAAAGCAACCTGCAACCTTGCCCGGTGCTCTGCAATACACTCATGCACTTCACCTGCCACTGGTTCGAATACTCTGCCCAACAGAAAATCCACCGGAAGCCGTGGCTCCTGACCAAACATCAGGAAAAGTGGCGACTCACCCGTAGCCTGGTGCGGAGTGGTATTATATGAAAAGAGAACCTGAGGGAGACAAGACACCCAATCTCTTTTCTTCGAAACTGGCAGGGTACGTAACAAATTGTGCAGGGTCCTATTGAAGCGCTCGCACTGGCCATTACCAGCTG
>NW_015617916.1:0-1117 GCF_001515605.1 Sinocyclocheilus anshuiensis
CTGAAGATCTGGTCCTTCAGAGACTGGTCCACTATTACATTGGACACTTTCTCCAGGTCAACTGAACCTGGATCTGAGCAACAACAACAACAACATTTGTGAGCCTAACAGTAAAATATGTCATGCAAAACTGCTGCAGATTAAAGATAATGACCTTTCAAGGCAGTTTTGAGGAGTTTCTGTGTCTCCAAATCAAACGACTGGATCGTGTACTCTTCTTTAGATGAGGTCTCCATTCTGTTTACAATGGGAAGACAGGGAATCAATCAATCAATAACCAACCTTCAGGCACATAAGATCAGTTTTTCCTGTGAAAAGAATTGCAAATATCTCGAACAATGTACATTGTTTGGTTGAGCAATATGGAAGAACAAATTAAGTTGAGCTACAATCCTGTTATAGACAAATACTGTGTAGTCAAATGTCTTGTCTGCAACATTTTAGAAAGCTGACCATAATATCTTTAATGGCAATGCCACTCGGACCAATAACACACTATTGCCATATTGTTCTTGTGAAACAGGTGATGTGTGAAATATGTGCTGTAGTCAGTCTGACTTTCAAAGCGAATCAGAGCAGCTCGCGTGTTAAACAGGGATAAACGGATTACGCCAAACACCACCTGACACCTACAAACACACAACTGCACGATAAATGACTCAAAACTACTGATTATTATCGAGCAGAAACACTCTTTGCTAAAAGCGATAGCAACTGTAACTGTACAGTCGATTGTAGGCCTAATCTTTACTTTCCCACGTGCCGTCTAAGCCAAAAGTGAAAATACACAAACGCCGAAGAGTTAGCAAAGAAATAATCTATTATTTTGGTTCAAAGCGCATAACACCGCTCAATAAGACAATTAAACCTTCATTTAAAGACAACGGCAAACTCAAATACAAATTTTCACGGCAATATCATGAACATTATGATTGAAACTCTTTAAAATACTGGTAAACAATAACACAGAAGCACACCTATTCGTTTACATCCCAGCTTGCTACGCTGCAAGCGGCTTTCAAACATTCAATAACACTACGAAATGCTTATAAAGTGTTTTATACTACTAAAAAGGCGAGAGGGGTAATATTACATGTTCATAAGGACAAAAAAAAAA
>NW_015617917.1:0-1093 GCF_001515605.1 Sinocyclocheilus anshuiensis
TATATATATATATATATATATATATACGATCATGAGTTATTAGAGTCTCACTCAAATCAATACACTTACATTATCGTCCGAGGGTGATACTCCATTAAAGAGTTGTTCAAATAGAATCTTCGAAAATACATACAAGCTGTGCCCTGAAAAACATATAGAAGTTTTAAAATAAAAAAAAGCAAGAACGGCACGCTAGATCTCATCTTTAACTGATAAAAGTGATATTTATTACCACAACAGATTTAGGCATCGCAGGCTTGAACATAGCGCTGAAGTCTAGCAATCTCTTTTCATAGTGTCTGAAAAGCACTTTCTCTTCTTGATCATCAAGAAACATGGATTCATTTATTCCAGGCTGAAAAACATAAAGTCAAAGTGTGATTGATGTTTATGCTGATAACACTATAAATGACTGGATTACTGTACTGTAGATAGATAGATAGATAGATAGATAGATAGATAGGGAAAAGTATATTTTGTAGACTTGCATGTAAAATAAATACATATAGAGAATCCCTGCAGGTGCCACTTACCTTTCCACTGGACATGCCTTTTAAACAAAACTTCCGATTAGCTTCTAGTCTTAATTTATCTAGGGTTTCCTCTTTATCATAAGTCCAGAATTTCTTCTGAGAGCTGTTGTGATACATCTTGAATGCAAGGCTGTGGATAGAAGAATACAAATATTATTACACACCAGATACGTGCATTTAGCTCTCGTGCAGAAGTCCAGTAGGTAGCAGACGAGTATACACATATAATTCTACTACTCACGAATTACTAGTATTCAAGTTATTGTACTGCGTTACCGAGGCAGTTAACTAAACAATGTTTTCAGATCTCATTAAAATTACATTTCATCCTAAGGATGAAATATTTCAATCTCACCCCTCTTGGGCAGGCAGTGACGCTCCGTCTGTGTATCAAGGATGGTCGTACAAATATCAAAGGGTTTTAAAAGATTGAGCTATTGATCTTATCTTTGTTTAAACCAAGGTTTCAACAGTAGACATGCGCGAGAACCGTCGCGTACGAATCACGCCACCTTTTAGTCGCCTTTGGATGATGTCAATTGTGTTCCTCACTCACACGA
>NW_015617918.1:0-1118 GCF_001515605.1 Sinocyclocheilus anshuiensis
ACAAACAGAAAGAGTGTGTAAAAGCAGATCAGCTCACCCCTGCTGTTAACTACTGCCACCTGTGCAATACAAAAGCACTTTCTCAAAAGAGGAAGAGGAAGAGATAGTCTTACTCCTCCCTCTTCAAACACCTCACTGATCTAAAAACAATAACATTTTTTTTGTATCCAGGGACTGATTTTCCATTTCCCACGGCTCGATCCACTAATTCTCCGTTCTGTTACGAGCTCTACATTTCCATTGAAATTTCCCCTCGTTTGTCGACTCATTTTACACATAATATGTTGTGCATGAAAATATTTGTCAGATCAGCCTTGATCCTTTTCTTGATTATTAGCATCTTTTTCTTAATGTTTTAGCATCTCTCTCATTATTTAATGAGAATACCAAAAGTTGCACAAAATTAGATTCACATTTCCAAAAATATTTCCAATATTTCCAAGATGGTAACTGGACACCACTTAATAAATCATTAAAGAGAGTAAAGATGAAGATGTTTCAAAAATTGTGCTTGATTACTTCCTGTTCCTTTTTGTCACAGACCATGGAAGATTAAGTCGAGTGCATTGACTTTTGGTATACAGTATGTGTGAGAAGTATTCTATGTGCATAATATTCTATTCCGCTGTTATTATTATTATTAATAGAATAATAATAATAATAAACGTGCAAAAAAAAAATAATAATAAAAATGTGTATCTGTCATTTTAAAGTATATCTGCCTAATAATAATAATAATAATAATTTATAATATTAATAATAAAAATAATCAATAATATTGTATTATTATAATTGATTATTGTCATTATTTGTATTTATAATAAAATACTTTTGTAATTATTATGTAAAAATAATGACAATAATAATTAAATGAAGATATTGGTAATATTTTATTATATATGATTTATTACATTAGGTGTTGCTGTTGGCTATTTTTCCTGATTCTCCAGTTAGACTCAGTCTTTAAAAAATGTTGTTAAAATTGTATAGGAACAGCTAAAGTTGGGAACAACTTATTTGTCTTCAAACCTAATTTTTTAACATATAAGCAGAAGCCCTCACATCAAAAGGTATTTAAAGCAACTGTATGTAGTTTTGTGTATTTTTGCGACTTTGGA
>NW_015617919.1:0-1114 GCF_001515605.1 Sinocyclocheilus anshuiensis
CCCTCAGATTCCAGATTTTCAAATAGTTGTATCTCAGCCAAATAACAAACCATACATCAATGGAAAGCTTATTTATTAGCTTACAGATGATGTATAAATCTCAATTTCAAAAAATTTACACTTATGACTTGTTTTGTGGTCCAGGGTCTGAAAGACCCATCCAAAAACAAGCCACTGAGCAAGTGTGCAGTTTCACTCTATAATTTAGGGGTTTACTGTATGCATATTTATATTTCTGTGTCTTTGTGTCCAGTGCCTTTGCCAGGTATCCTAACGGTGTGGTGGTTCACTACTTCTGCTGTAAAGATCGCAGCATGTGTCCAGAGGAGTAGTCAAACCTGCAGACCGCAAACACGCTGAGCACAGAAAGCTCGGCAAACGTGAAAACGCCAGACTGACGCGCTGCCGAAGGAAACGCCAGTCTCTCTCTCTCTCTCTCTCTCTCTCTACATCTCTTGCAAAGCCGACACGTCTGTCTGAAGAAATTAATCAACTTCCAAAGTAAAAAAACCCAAAACATGGGCAGTGAGACTAAATTCAGATTTATAAAGTGTGTTACTTTGAAAGCTTCACCTAAATGCACAGCACAGACCCTGATGTCTCTCTGTCCCCTGAGAAGCGCTTATTCCCTCACATCCCACCTTTTCTTCATCGTGGACAGTGCACCTTTTCATCCAACATGACGCTTTGTCCGATGCCTTTAGTGGAGAGTAAAGGCATGTGTTTGTGTGCACCTTCATGTTCTCAGGACTGTTACTCTGAGCTGCTCTGCTTCACTCTGTTAGCTTGAGATGAAATCAGACTCCAGATAAAAACCTTAATGTGGCCCCTCTACAGAAAGGCCAGCACTGGCACACACACTGCAGGAGAAACAGCTGGATCATTTACACTCAGATACTGGTGACAGGGGTGCCTGCCAGCCAGTTCATTGTCATTTTGACAGTGTTCTTACTGTAATTTAATTACAAATTATATACTGTAATTACGGAATATAGACAAATACTGTATTTTTTTTAGCAATACGGTCGTTTACCAAATGCATTTACCGGTGTAATACTGTAATTTTACCACAAAATTGCAATCTGGTAAATTACTATATTATTAAAAATACAGT
>NW_015617920.1:0-1117 GCF_001515605.1 Sinocyclocheilus anshuiensis
GAGATCCGCAAAGGCCAGGGAGATGATGAAGACGTTGGTGGTGGTGTGGAGCAGAGGGGTGCGAACGATAGCCAAGATGACCAACAGGTTCCCAATCACTGTGAGGAAGATGACCAGCGCCAGAGGAAGAATGAACAGGGGCTCTGCATCATCAGCCAGGCTGGAGTTGTTGGCGCTCATCCTGAGAGGAATCTTTCAGCGAAAAAGAGAAATGGACACAGGATTGGTCAATCCCAAAGTACAGCTAAATAACTCTGCATGCTGGGTTAATGTCCTGCAAGAAACAGGTTCCAGGTGACGTCACATTGAAGAACAATAACGGAACATTTCCACCAGCAAGAAGGAGATAACAGCGACTCACTCATTTCGAAAATTCATAGGCTTTTCAGACATGAGAGATAATTGCATGCAAACTTGCAGTCTGTAAGTTAACTAGCTAGGCAAGACTTTATTTGTTTTCATGCACTAGGAGGAGGAGCATCCGGTGGGTAGGAGAACTGTTTTTTCACGTATAGCTATGAGAGACTTTTTTATGTCACATAACTTCTAAGATTGCATAGCTCCTTCTGACCCATAATACTTTATTTGTGGCATGGTTTTATTGTGCTATTTTATTGATATTTACAACTGTTATTGCTGATGTTGCTAATTGTTAATGGACTAATCTGCATATATAAATTCACAAAAATAAAGCTGTTGCTGGGTACTCAAAATATTTTTTTATGTGCTGAAATAATACAGACCGATGCAGAAAGTGTGATGCCTTTGTGATGTAAAAAGCAATTTAAGCCATCTTATAATCATTTGAGATGATCAAATACCTCCTCCTGACCCATAATGCATTGTTTGTGCCATATTTTCATCATTTTTATTATATTGTTTTCTTGATAATTTCAGCTATTTCCATTATTGCTGATGTCATTGCATTATCACTAATATGCATTAACGTTAGTATAATGTCACAAAAACAAAGCTGCTGCTATTTCAAAATACGGAATTAGGCTATGTGCTGAAATGAAACAGACTGACATTGAAAATGTATGCTTTATGATGTAATAAAACAATTTCAGCTAGCTTACCCAGACTACTTGTCAGACTTCTTATCAGATGATCACAT
>NW_015617921.1:0-1118 GCF_001515605.1 Sinocyclocheilus anshuiensis
GCGTCTTTGATATTGTCTTTAGCTGCTGTGATCTTCAGACAAGGGGAGTTTGATGTTCTGTAAGCTAGTACCGTCGCGCCGAGGCTCTTGAGTTCTGGGAGCTCGGACAGATTCAGGCAGGACTCCACAAATTCAGCCTCTCGCACAGATTTCAGAGGGACGTTCTCAGTTGTCGGTTCCTTGTTGTCCAGATATCTCTTGACTTTTCCGGTAACATCGGCAACTGCACTGGAAAACCCACATATTATAACCTCATTATTTGATTGTGCGATCCTGATGTCGTGAGCTTTCTGGAACGATTCTATGTCATCTTGAAGATTCCTGAGAAAGTGTGTCCACGTGTCACCGGTCTGATTGGGAGAAAGCTGTATAACCTGCTCTTTGAGAATCTCTCTTATTTTGTCTTCAGCTCTCTTCAGGTTTTCTTTCTCAACTAAGATACCAAAAAAATCCTGTTGCTTTAAAAGTCTAGCTGGAATGTGGCTTGGGAGAAAATAGTCTTGCTCAAACTTTTCAAGATCCAGAGACTTCAGAAAGTGACTCAGATGTGAAGAAAGCTTCAGCTGGTGCGTGACGATGTTCTTCTGCGCTTGCTTGATGAGCATCTCCACTGAATGTACTTGATCCTTCAGACCTCTGAGGGAGATGATGTGCTGCTTCTCATCATGAGATAAACTCACCTGCCCTAATCTGGACTCCACGCGCTCTTTAATTAGATCAAACGTCTCTCTGCAGTCTAGTTGGATGTCCACCTCAGCTGTGTTTCTTTCCGCTTCCACCTCAGCAGCAGTGTTCTTCAGGAGCGTCCTGATCTTGTCTGACAGGACCTTCACCTCCTCTTTCACTCCAGCAATCACAGCTTTAGAGTGGAGCTCCCTGTAGGAGAGCGCCGTGTCGAGCGTGATGAGACGGTTACAGTCGTTCTCAGCTCTGGTCCAGACGTCCTTCTCCACCGGCAGCTCTGCTGTGTCATATCTGCTCAGAAACGACTCCACTTCCCTCATTGTCTTGGACTCCCACGTGGGAGCGATCTGCAGCGCAGCCAGCGACTCTTTGTTGACGTCCATCTCCAGAATCAGTTCATTTGCTGCGGCGGAGCTGTCAATAAGCACTTTGGC
>NW_015617922.1:0-1118 GCF_001515605.1 Sinocyclocheilus anshuiensis
AACCCTAAACCTACCCGATAGTGTTAACGAAAGCAAAAGTGATATGAACACATTTGCTGATGCAACCACACTATTTTAACAGTAGTTCCACGAGATTCGTACCTGCGTGCTTCAACTCACAAGTGCAACGTGTATCGCATGAGCTACCAATGCAATCCTACTGTGTTAGAAAACCCATACATGTGAAGCTGTATATGTGATGCAAATGTTCATGAGTATCAGTTTTAAAACCTCACAGCATGTTAAAATAGTTTTGAAGCTAACATAATATTGTTCAAGGAATTGTGCGAAAGCACTTAAGTAACCCTTACAACTATTTCATACAGGGTATACTCCAAGGCTTCTGACGGGATATGATAGCTTTGTGTGATGAACAGTCACATTAAAGTCCTAGCAGCTCTCAAATATCATTTATGGTTGCAGTTTTCAGACTTGCTGTAGTATAATCAGTCACACAACACTAAGAACCAATAGTGTTTGTTGTCAACTTAGATATGCTACAGGCTAATTTTTGACATCTTTTTTAGACCCCATATCACTCAGTTCAGTAAACTTAACTGAAAGGAACAATTAGAATGAAGTCAAAATGGTTAATGACAACAGAGCAGAACAACTCATTTCCTTGTATTTAGTGAACAGTGTATTAGCATGGTGCTAATAACATCAAGGTTATAGGTTCAATTCCCAGGGAATGCATAACATGATGAAATGTATACCTTGAATGCAATGCAAGTCACTTTGAATAAGACCGTCTGCCAAATGTATGCTGATATTTTAATTAAATTTTTTTTTGCAGCTTGAGGGCATAAATCACCTCCTTTCAGTGTATGAAAAACAAAGGCCTTATTCATTAATAATTTTGGACAATTTGCATATTAATCACGCTAAATTTCTGCCTGATTCACTACAGGTGCATACACCTGTAAATTAGTTCTTACCCTCATTCTAATGTTAATTAATAAATGATTATAAATGAGTCATTTTCTATCACATTAATGATGCCTATAGTGATAATATAATTTAAAACATTGACAGCCAATCAGAATCCATCCCACTATAAAGAGCTCAAAGCAGATGAAACAACTGTAGCACATGCTTATAATAAACAGAAGCAATTA
>NW_015617923.1:0-1118 GCF_001515605.1 Sinocyclocheilus anshuiensis
TTTTGTGTGGGCACATAAAATAACTAAGAACACGCCAAGACACTGCACTGTGCAGGGAAGTTTATGTAGAAAACGCGAGTTAGCCTACATATGAATGCAAACTTTTGGCGCTTCTCTTCGTCATGCAAGGACATGCTTTTAGTTTTCTGCTGATAGTGCGCATTAAAACGCCTTACCTTTATGCAGTCTTCTAGAGAATAGACGGAACAGCTTTCTCAGCTGTGTTTAGGCCGACTGAAGGGTTCCTCTTAGGATCTGCTCTGTATTGCTCCCGTGGGCCCCCGCTCACAGTGTTTATTGAGATGTGTATTGGGACCCCAGACCGTCATGTTGCTGGGAATGAATAATTTAGGCCTGGTTAGATTGAGAGCTCTACACTGAGAGAATCAGAAATGCGTACACCTGAAAATGGGTGATTTATGATCTGTAGATTTTAGACAAATATTTGTTGGGGTAACATAGATGCTTTAAATTAGTCATAGGCGTTTTACTTTTCATTCAACTGCAATACACATTTTCAGTAAATTTAATAGTAGCATTCAATCTTACAATTTCCTCCACCCTTGTTCTGTCTGCCTCATTAATCATCACTAGGCCTATATGAGAGCATTCATGTTAAACAGCTCGCTTGTGTTGTACCCCAAAGTAAATGTTCACTCATTCTGATCTGTGCGCGCTGTAACATGACTTAGACAGAAACACACTTTCACACACGCCTGTCTGTTGCATACCTCTCTTTGTTTTGATTGCTCTTCTATAAATGAGATTGTCTGTGTTATAGAGGTCTTACATGCATCAGTGCAGTCAAGGATGGACAACAGACAAGGCCTAACAATAGTAACAGTGAGAAAGTGAATACGTGCTTATTAAATTGGAATTAAATAACCTCGCGAGTCACTATACAAGAGCAGTTATATTGTAGTAGGTGCTCGAGTCATTTCCGTAATCCTCTTTCCACTATTTATTGTAAAGCATTTTCTCTACAGTAGTTTGACGCTGTGAGCTTTTCTTTGTTTACAGTCAGTCAGTTGACGCTCAGTGTCGCGATTACTTCCAATTATATGCGCATTTCTACTCTGATAAATATGACTTTTGTTTGCGCAGTGGGATGGCACTTT
>NW_015617924.1:0-1118 GCF_001515605.1 Sinocyclocheilus anshuiensis
CTGAGGACAGCGCAGTGTATTTCTGTGCAGCTAGTTTGCACAGCCATTCAATTCTCTATAAACTCTGTCAAATAACTGTTCACTTTGCACCTGTTTGATAATAAAAAAGCCACAAGGTTTCTTGTATCTTCATGCCAAAACTGGCAATAAGAATATTTACAAGTAGAGGGCACTATTGGAAATGTGATGCTTTTAGTATGCATCATCTGTTTAAATGTGGGTGTTAAAGGAGAGCAACATGCAGGCCTTCTTTACAGATGTATGCATTACTCTATATACTGTATATGCTGATTGTTTTACTCATGGGGACCGAGTTTCAAGACAAACCGGGAACTTGTTCCAGTCCAGTTTCATCTCTCTCTTCCTACAATTTCCTGGCACTTCCAGCTTAGTGTGCATGTCTTGTCTGCATGACTTCTAAACGTTCACATGCTTTACATTTCAAACAGTTCTGCATTGCATTTCACATACTTTACATAAAGACGGAACTGAAACAGAGCAGAATTGACTTAATACATCTTCAAATGTATCTTAACACAGAACCTAGGACTAATACACTCAGGAATATGAGTAAACCCCTAATTCTAAGTATATTATAATTCATACTGCCCTATTTGTGCGACAGACATGACTGATACCTCAAATTGTGCAGCTTTTTTTGCATAAAGGTGAGCTATTACTTTTCTTAAATGATCAAATGTGTAATTCTCGCACGCAGTCAATAAAACAGGATGGGGGAAGAAAAAAATCCCATCTTCTTGCATTGGAGGAGGAACCAGAATACAGTAGCGACAATCACAGACACTGGGGAGTGGGCTCTGTTGACTTGGACCAATAAACATCCATCTAACATTTAGCTGGTTCCCTTCTGAGGCGAACAACAGTCTCAGACTCAAGAAATGTAATATTTCAAAACCTTTCTTGACTGCGGAAGAAATTCTGTTGCTTGGTTAAATATTATAATCATGATCAGAGCAATCATTTTAACTATAATCACTATTTACTGGTTACCAGGTAAGTGTTTCTAGTGCAATGCAGCCTTAATATATATTCATTGCTGTGCTCTCCTCACCCTCTTGTAGTTTGTGTGGTTTGTTCTCCTGTCATTCAGCAGTCTC
>NW_015617925.1:0-1118 GCF_001515605.1 Sinocyclocheilus anshuiensis
CTCTGCTAATGAGAGCCGCTCTGATGGACCTGCAACACACTCTGTGCCACGTTTGTCTTCACCTGCAAATGAGAACTCAGCTCTCGTTAGGAGACATCTGTCCTGTTAACCTCTGACCTCAGCCTATTTTTTAACAAAACCTTGACGGCAAACATGCAGTTTCTGAAGCTAAAAGAAGCAGAAGAAATCGAAACTGTAGCACAAATATCAATAAAGTTAATATGATTTTACAATCCAAAATCAAAATAAATTACCTAAATGCTTCTGGTTATTGTGCACGATGCATCAATGCATGCTATTCTAATTCTAAATAATAATGTTAGATTTTTGATAATTTATAAAAAATGTATAATAAATAAATATATACATATTATAATTTATATAATTTTATAAAAACAGTTTGTTTTAATAATCTTTTTATCAAAATTTTATAACTTTCTCCAAAAAAGTAATATTAACGAACTAGATTAGCATTTTCTGAAGGACAGCGATCTCAAGGCAGCAAAAGTATGGTGTTAAAAAATGTTTAAAATACGTGTTAAAGATGGATAAATAGATTCGCAAGATGGATAAAGAGAGACGCAATTCATTATGTAAATATTATAATGATGTCAACACAGTCTAAAAACTTTAACTTTATAAATAGTGTAATATAGTGTAAAAAACAGAGTAATAAATTGAAAATACATACAAAACAAAGATTACTGAAGTACGTTTTACAAGAAAATACTTTTTAAATCTTTCTACTTCAAAATGTCATGTTTAATTCAATGCAGTTTGTTTGTAATTAATTGTGAAATTTGCTAGCAATTTCTGAGTGAAAACTGTTTCTACACAAGCAGTATTTTCAGTGTATTTTAAGTATTAAAAGAGAGGCAGTACTAAAACAGTACAGATTATAAAACATGGAGAAATAAAACCTTGTTTTGCATTTATAGTGCAAAAGCACCACAACACCTGAAATCAGATTAGCGTAAACCTTGTCTTATTACAGTACATTGAAAGATGCTGTCCTGATGGTCGGTTCTGTCATTATTTTCATTCTGGGTCTTTTCTCTTCTCTTCTGGAGTCTGTACATTAAAGGCACAATATGTACGATTTTTTTATTAAAATATCC
>NW_015617926.1:0-1118 GCF_001515605.1 Sinocyclocheilus anshuiensis
ATCTGTAACCCATTACATTTCCAAAGTAACCTTCCCAACACTGTCCATCCAGATGTTCCCATTAGCTGTAAAGCAGGGGTAGCCAACCCTGCTCCTGGAGGACTGCCTTCCTGCAAACTTCCCTGCTCCAACACACCTGCCTGTTATTTTCAAGTGATCTTGAACACCTTGATTAGCTGCTTCAGGTGTTTGACTAGGATTGGAGTTGAGCTCTGCAAGATAGCCCTTCAGGAGCAGGGTATCACATGACAAAAAGGCATTCAGGAGCAGTGGGACCACAAATATATGGGACACTCTCACAACCCTAGCCAGTCCTCTGTGGGAGCTCTCCAGTCATTTTATGGTGAAATTTGCCTATATAGAGCAATTCTAATTCCCAAAAGGCCAATTCACACTAAGGTATTTACACTTGGTCACTTTGTATTTACTGATTGAATATCTGTCTAATCATGAAAAGACTAATGCAAAAGTCCTCCAAGACACACCCCAGACTCAAACCACCTCAGGAGCAATTAGGCCAAGTATAAGTACATCTCAATGTTCAAGCTACATATATAAACGTTACTTCTCCCAAAGAAAACATATCAGCATACAAAAGTTTGAACCTCTGCTATCCCCAAATATCATACAGTTTACAGCTTAAATCCAGCTTAAGTCATCATAAGCTGCCTGACACACATTAAACTGCTTCAGGGAAGAAGTACATGGGCCTCACCTTCAGATAAGAGCCATAGTATTTAGTGATGAAGGGGCTGTCGCACTGACTGAGGACTGTGATCTCCTGTTGGATGTCTTCCACTTCATCTTCAGCCTCCTCCAGGTCAATAATCTTTATAGCGACCTTCTGTTGCGTGTGATTGTCAATGCCTTTAAAGACCTCTCCAAACGATCCCTTCCCAATCCTCTCTAGCTTGGTGAGCAGCTTCTCCGGGTCAACTTTTAAATTCTATAAAAGTAAGAAAAACTAATGAGAAGTACTCTAGTTAGTTGTATATTGAAAACATTTAAAAATGTAGAATTTGAAATGCTAGAAAACTTTTCAAGGAAAATAGTCAATTATAAATTGTGTGTCCATACAAAAAAACGTCTCAGGTTACTTATGTAACCATGGTTCCCTG
>NW_015617927.1:0-1118 GCF_001515605.1 Sinocyclocheilus anshuiensis
TAATGTTATTATATTTTACATTATATTACATTTGATATTTTATTTATTTTTGTTTTGTACATCTATTCTTCTAACACAAAAAGTTCAGTGTGACCCAATCACACACACAAATTAAAAAAATTGAGCATTTCTTGGAAACACTACATGAGACCACACTATTATTCAAAGGTATTAATTAAGAATTAAAAAAAAAGTTAAATGGTTCTGACATTTAAAAAAGGGAAAGGACACACATAGTGTGAGCTTAAAGCACTCACATTGATTTTTTCATTAAACCTGTGACAATGTTAAACAGTCAAATAACGCTCAGAGTCAAGATCTATAGAGAGGAGAAGAGTGGAGTGGGCCTCCTGGATTCTTTGGATGAACATATAATCCAATCAGATAATTAGGGCTTTAAAAGATACAGCCACGTAAACACAGGATGCGGGTACACCAAAATGAACTCCATTTTCATTCATTTCTGCGAATGAAATCTCAATCAAAAGTCTTTTCTGTGACAGTATGAGCCATAAATGAATTATTGAGTTCCAAAATGCTCTTCAAGAAAGAGAAAAACTGCAAATGAGATCCTTTTGAAGTCTCAGTTGTTTCTCCTAGACAGACTATATTAAGATTTCTCCTGCTTGAGATGTAGCTCCTGAGAAAAAGACTCACATCGCTTCAGAAACATCTCTCAAACAGTGCTCAGTTTTGATCATAAAGTCAGGTAACTCAATATAAACTCCAGTATTTCATATTAAATTCTTCAAAGGCCATTCATTTGATCTTCTATATCATATTCTAGCTCTTTAATGTTTGCCTGCTTTTATTTTTCCTAAGAAATTTTAGTAGAGACAAAGTTGATGCTTCAACATACTGCAGCTCAAAAACCTAAAGCTATAAAAGAGCACACTCGGAGCAATATATAGATTTCTTTTCTCCAGCAAAAGAAAAGCTCCCACCGAACAAAGGCTCTGGCAGCTGTGGACCTGTATGTCTACCCATCTGGTGAGGGTTTCTAATGAGATGCCTGTCTGTCGCTGAAACTCTTTAAACCAGCACACATTTGTCGCAGAATTCACTGGCATTTGCTCTGTAGTGTCAAGAGTCCCAGAAGCCTGCGCTGTCCCTGGACG
>NW_015617928.1:0-1118 GCF_001515605.1 Sinocyclocheilus anshuiensis
AGCATATTAGAATGATTTCTGAAAGATCGTGTGACACTGAAGACTTGAGTAATGGATGCTGAAAATTCAGCTTTGTCATGACAGGAAAAAAGGACATTTAAAATATATTAAAATAGAACAGTTTTTTAAAATTGTAATAATATTTCAATATTACTGTTTCTACTATTCAGTCTTGGTGAGCATATAAAATATAAATCTTAAACTTTTGAACAATAGTGTATACATGTATATACAGGAATGGCTTGTGGTCATACCACCTGTGATTTGTCCATCTCAGCCTGTAGGACCTGCTTTGCCACCTCCAGATCCTGCAGCCGTTCACGTAACTCCTCATTTTCCCATTCCAGCCGTGAATTTTTCTTTTGAATGGCCTCAAGTTCGCAGTGTAGGCGAAGGGACACGCTTTTTGCCACCTGGGAAAACAATATTAATTTAGAGTAAAATAAATACACTGCAAACCATGTGTCCATGCTAACTATCCACAAAAATGTTGATGTTAATATGATAATTATCTCATGTCATTTCATTCTCTTGGGGATCACTATAAGACACAAGAAGCTCTATATTTATAGAAAATACATATCTGAAACTTTATATGGAACATTGCAAAATGAGGATTAAGTTACCATGTTTCATCTGTGGTTTGTGACATTGAGGATGTGAGGAAGTAAAGTGGTTAATTAATTGTTCGGGATTCAATATGGGTCGACTCTCCTATGATCTCCTTCCTTACCCTCATCCTCTTCATGCTCAAGGGTTTGCTAACAATTGCAAACAATGTCAAGGGAAAATGGTTAGAGTGCATGTGATTATACCACAGCATTCAGCGCATGACTTTTCTTTTTTTTATATATCGCAGGATGATTATTATCAGCATTGAGTTCCAGGAGCAACTTCACAAACTTGTATTTCTCTGTGAAAAAAAGTTGATGGAAATGTGGAGCACAGCAGACTTTGAAAAGGATGCTGTTAGATATCAGATTGCAGGACACTCCCGTGGGGGTTGTTGAAGACTGAATATCTTGACAGAGTGCTAGTGAGGACACTGAGAAGCGATGGACACACACACTGGCCCAGTTTGTGAAAGGAGGGTATCTATTTCTCTCACATGCCTTTAA
>NW_015617929.1:0-1119 GCF_001515605.1 Sinocyclocheilus anshuiensis
AAATAGGGTAAGTTTGATCCTCAAACATCACTGTAATTAGGCCTGTCAAATATGATAGTAATATATGGAACCCTCAACAATAAAAAAAAAAAAATTTGGATAATCACAAGTGAGATTTCAATGATATTTTGACCACTGAACCAGGAAATGTCCCCGGTTTTCATTTTAGAAATCCTTGTGTTAGCATATTATTCAGAGTATTTTCTGAGTGTCACTATGCAGTTGCAATGGTGTTCTGAGTGGTTTCTAGGGTATTGTGGGTGGTTGCCAAGGCGTTGCTATGCAGTTACTATGGTATTCAGAATGTTTCTAGTGTTCTAGGTGGTTGCTATAGTGATTTTCCGAAGTTTCACTAGGATGTTTTGTGGTTGCCCAGGCATTTCTATATGGTGAATAAGGTGTTCTGAATGTTTGCTCACTGTTGTTGCCCTGGCAAAATGACATCTGTATATAAAATAAATAAAACTGAATGCAAAAAAAAAAAAGGGGAGGGGTGGGGATATATTTATATATAGATATATAGATATATTCCAACAGAAATGTCTCTCATAAAACATGAAAACATGCCTGCTTTTGACTGGTATCCCGTGATCCTCTCTAGAGATTCAGTCTGAACCCCGTTTATTCATCTCTTCAGAGGCTGGTGTGATCAGGGTGGTCTTTTGAGATGAGGCCAGAATGGTTCCTTTCTCTGGTGTCCTTCAGCTGAAAGAGAAAAAAAAAGCTTCACAGGCTGAACGAGCACTGGGTGACGGTGTTATGCAATCCGTTGGTGCCCCGCTAAAGCCTCACGCTCTCAGTGTTTTGTGAATGGTAGCGAGAGGGAGTTGCTGGGGGGCGGAGTTGGACTTGGACCATCCAGAGCTGACTGACGGGTTCCACGAAACCAGAAAACCTCCACATTAAAGAGCAAGACCTGAGAATATACAGGACACTTGACTGCTGCCGGCTGCCCTGCAACATCCTAATGAAAGGTGAGTTTTCTCATGCTATTTCATGTTCCTTCATATTTTTTCAATGTAATGCATGCTTGCGTGTGCATGACTTTTTTCAGGTAAATGCAACCCTCTAAGTACATATTTGTGACCCTGGAGCACAAAAGCAGTGTTAAGTCGCTGG
>NW_015617930.1:0-1119 GCF_001515605.1 Sinocyclocheilus anshuiensis
CACCTGAAATCAATAAACACAATCAACATGGGAGAAACTGGGTCACGGAGCACATCACAAGAACACAGGGGCAGTCCAAGAGCGTGACACACACCTGGTATTTTACATAAAACGGTATACTGCTTTTGTTAAAAAAGGCAGTAATTAAAATTTTGGCAATATCAGTGAAATTATACTGCTTCATAGGCGTAGCTGTACTTAAGCATTAATGAATTAATCAATTAATTAATTCATTAATATGAATATTAGGAGGGGAGAGGTACGACGAGGCAGTGGAATTTAAAAAGACCCTCCTTATTTCCAAGTAAAATTAAATTCTATGTAATATTTGGGCCAGTACAATCAGTGACAAAAATATCACTAGAACACCAAATCAGAAAAAGCTGAATGACTGTTTGGTAGGTGCAGATTTAAATCTATAGAGGAAATTGCACACTTACATATTATCTCAGGTTGGGGAATTTGGAGGAAAAAAATACTTTACTCAAGTTTACACAATAACACAGTAAAGTATGCTGTCTTGGTCAAGCCATGTTTTAAGCATCATGAAACCTAAATGTCCTTCCCTCATTGTCACCTAAGCTTGCATTCTGTATCTCAGATCAGATCTGCTGTGTATGTCAATTTATATCTCATCATAATGGAAGATCAGTGTCCAATAAGCACTTTTTCATGCTCTCACATCAGTCTAACGTGTTGAACGCACTCTTGAACCAGATGGACGGTGTTAATCATCTGATCAAAGTCAACATAAGGTTTTGTTGAAATCAAGACAGTGTGTTTTTTTTCCTGTACTGTTTCCAAAGCTAAATCAACTATCTAAACAAGATGTCTAATCTGCTGTCTGATGATGTCTGTCTCAGGTTCTTCTTCAACTGCCAAATCAAGACCATAAATAATGTTGATGGTTTATAGAGCACTCATCCAAATCTATCTTACATACTGCAGTCACAATCTCAGCGCTGTTCAGGGTGCTGAATTTACTGACATTAGGACATCAATAAGCTTTTAGTTTTTTATCTGTCAAATGTTGTCAAATACTCCTCATTCCTCACTCTTCAATCTTCTGCATTATGGAATGAAAACATGACATAGCTCAAAAAAAAAAAAAAACAGTAT
>NW_015617931.1:0-1119 GCF_001515605.1 Sinocyclocheilus anshuiensis
AAGACATGCAAACATGGCTATGACAATGGGACAGCAGGCAGACCCCATCCAGTGTCTGTAGGAGTCAGTTTACAGATGCTACTCCAAGAAACAGAAGAAAGAAGTGAGATCGTGATGGCTCTGGCTATATGAGCATCTCCCAGTACATTAAATAATCAGTATATTGTTCTCTTTTGCAGTTGCTGAATATCTTTACTCATATCAGAGCTGGAGTAGCATACATATTTAGTTGAATTTAGATTTATTTACAAAATCAGAGATAACATCTGATATTACTGCATGAGAACAAGCAGGAATAATAAAAGCAACCATTAATATATGGTATTACATTTGTAAATGTTAAAATTCTGCAAAGTTTCACAAAATAATACAAATGTGAAATTTCACAAATTATTTTAAAGCTATTTTTTGTGCTATTAATCTATTAGCTACATTCTGTAAATTTTAAATAAGGTTTGAAAAATGTCTACTCTATATGGTAAGTTTTAGATAAACATCAGCAAACTTATTTAAAAATATTAATTACAATTAATTATTTAAAATATGACTATTTATTATTAAAATATTTTTAAATGTTATTTTAAAATAATATATTAACAATATAGTATTAACTTATTTTTGTATGAGTATTGTTACTGTTGGAAATAAATTATTTTTAAGTTGAGCTCAATTTGATCAAAGAAACAAAACTATATTTAGAAGTAAGTGGTTATTTTTCTGCTATCTGTTACTTGCTAGAATTTCTCAGTTATCCATGCCTTTATATGTGAATATATGAATAATATATGTGGATATATTTTATGAGATCAAGATGTCTTCCTTTAGTTCTGTAAGCTATGGTAAACAACCATACCAACTTGCCCATCTCTCCCTAGATAGATCTAAAGCTTAGGATTTATAGGGATAAGAACAGCATTGCAGGCTGTTGAAACATTGGGGATCTTGTTAGTCCAGAAATGTGTCTTAGGAGTAAAAAGTGTTGAGTGTTTTACAACCCTCCTCAAGTTTCTCAGCAGACAAAAACAGACACAAATGGCAGCCAGCGGAATTAAACCAAAGGCTACAATCTTATTGCCATCAAACAGACAAATCTATTTTAAAACATTGTTGTGTTTGTAG
>NW_015617932.1:0-1119 GCF_001515605.1 Sinocyclocheilus anshuiensis
AAAAAAAATGCAATAATTTCAAGACAATGCTAATAATTTCACAGGCCCATGAGTGTATCACCAGTAAAAATATATATAAAAATAGAACCTTTATGCCATAAAGTTTTTCTTTAATGAACATTCACACCAACAGTGAACTTCAGTAAACTTGATCATTGAAGAGATTTGTGCAGTAGTGAGGACAAAACACGAAAGAGCATCTGAGTGCGTGTCGGAAACATTTCAGCTCAGCCTGAGGTTGTTGTTTTTTGCTATCATTCGTTTTTAACAGCAGCCACTAATGGCAGAACTGAGACTTACAGGATCAGATCCTCACTTTTCAAATGCAACACAACCAAGATGCCTAAATCTACTCAAAATACATTCTAGTGCTGTAACACTGTATATGTAAAGGTGTGTGTGCTCTCGTTAATGTGGTCTAGAGTGAGATTCCTGCTGTACTGATTAGTGAATGTTTGCACAATCAGTGATAAACACATTCAAGACATTCCTCAGACAGGAGGATCACCGACATCTATCACACTCACCTCACGTGAAGCTCACAGATATAACAATATATATTGTTATATCTGGGCAATATATCTATCAGCTATAGATATAATATCATCACGTGAACTAACTATCATAATGGACTCAATTAGAAAATATGTTCCACATTAAGTTATGCTTTCGTCTCTACACATCTTAAACAGGTGCACAAATTCCACAGCGCTGTCGATGATTAACGGTTTATTGTGGTATAGGAAAAATATTGTGAACGCAGTGCCGCAGGCGTTACACGGAGCTGTTTGGAAGTCGTCCAAAGTCCCAGAGGTGAACAGAAACTGCAGGCAGACCTCTTGCAGCATGAAACGTGTGCGCCGTGAAGTGTGTCGAGACCAGAGAGCGGGGGCTGATTTTGCATTTAGGAGCGCATTCGCGTACTTGGACAGAGGCGTTTCTATGTTACCCGTGTTTGTAGTTTTAGTAGTAGGAAGAGGACATGTTTAAAATAAATTAGGAATTAAAAATGTATTTTATAATTGATAAAATTCGTAATTAAAAATATTTAGTATTTTTTATTGTATTATGTATTATATAATTCGAATAAATAGTTTATAACTGATAAAAATTATACAA
>NW_015617933.1:0-1117 GCF_001515605.1 Sinocyclocheilus anshuiensis
AACTAAAAAAAAAAAAAAAAGAGAAAAAAGAAAAGAAAAGAGCGTCAAGCACAGCAGGAAAACACTTACATAGTAATTGGAGGTCAAGGCATCCATGTAGTCCTATTGGGATATTGAAAATGCAGAGTGAATATATGATCTGACAAAAATATAAATTTTAAATAATAATTATTTAATCATTATTATTTTTATTGTTCATACTTCAGGACAATAAAATAGATAAAACCACAATCCCACTGAAGGAATATTATAGAGAATCAATAGAAGTGGTGGGACCTTTTTCTTGAGCCAGTAAGCAAACACCTAGCAGCATCTAGAATACCCTAGCAACCACATAGCAACATACTAAAAGACAGAACATCTTAGCAACCATTGCAATGCCCTGGCAACCACCCACAACACACACTGTGGCAGAACACACACATTTTATTCAGAAAATAGTATAAAAAGCTTAGTTTTAATGAATAATTTTCAGGCAAAGTTTCATAACTAGTCTTTGTACTGAACATATACTATACTATAACTGAACATAAAATATATGAAGTGTTTCTGACCGTGCTGCTTGTTCCTATCCAATGTTCCTTGTAATATTTTGAGCAAACTGACATTTCTTCAAGCATAAGATGAAGGACTATGTGAGCACCAAATACCAAATTTTGATTCATATCAATTTTCATGTAATTAAAATAAATCATGCTGTTGCAAAGACCCTAATCAGAACCATGACAGCCGCTTTTCTATTCATCAAAGAATCCTGAAAAAAAATTTATATGGTTTCCACAAAAATATTAAGTAAAACAACTGCTTTCAACATATTAGAATGAATTCTGAAGGATGATGTGATACTGAAGACTGGAGTAATGATGCTGAAAATTAAGTTTTGCATCACAGGAATAAATTACATTTTAAAATATATACAAACAGAAAACCTACTTTAAACTGTAATAATATTTTACACTATCACTGTTTTTACTGTATTTGAAATATTCAGCCTTGGTGAATGTTTTAAGTAAAAGCTTCACTGGTTGTTATTCCTTGTTTTCCTTGTCATTTGAAGCTTCTGTTATCCAGACACAAAAGAGCTTGTTACCTGTTCATTCATGCTTTCATCATGTCA
>NW_015617934.1:0-1118 GCF_001515605.1 Sinocyclocheilus anshuiensis
AGGGGGGGGGGGGTTAGTTTAAAACTAATTACGTTTTAAAAAACATTCCACTAGACAAGTTTTTAAATTGGAATTTCACAATATTCCAGCTTTTTTGATCAAATAAATGCAGCCTTGGTGAGCATAACATTTAAAAATCTTAAGGATCCTAAATTTTATAGTGTATTTATTTACTTGTCATTAAAGAACTAAAAATAAACCATGAAAGTAACTTAAAAAAAAATAAAATAAAATCAAGCCACAAGTTTGACTTCACTTCCCAGAACACAATCATTCTGCTCATCTCTACCTGGGTAACGCGTAAGAGGCGACAGATCATAACGCTTCTTGTTGTCTGTGACTCGACACATCAGGTCTTCCTTCTCCTTCACACATGCGTATGCTGTTTGCCAGTCAAAGTAATACGTGCAGTCAGACTCTCCCGTAAAGACCGGCTGGCCATACTCTGCAAACCACAAGTCAGCTGTGAGCGAAACATTTTGAAAAGCAAATTTCCGACATGAAACAGTCATCTAGGTCACATTGTTGCATTTCCTTCTTTTTGGTTCTGATCCAATTAAACTTCCTCAATCAGGCAGGGTTAAAAGAGAAGCGCTGTGGTCTAACGAGTCGCTATGAGACGAGTCATTGTGTCACTCACCAGCCGTTGCATTGCACTCAAAGTTAATGATGGTCATGCGCTGGAATCCAGTGCTGCATCTGCTGCCGTCTGGGTAGATTAGCGTGAGATCACCATCTGAATATCTTAAGAGAAAAGAGAAAAGGGTTACAACTGCTCTTCAGTTTACATTTTCAGTGTAAATCAGTAACACAATCTAAGGCCAACCTCAGAGTTTGGTTCTGGAATCTCCCAGCAATCTTCTTCACATTATCCGTGTCTTTGACTTGGCAGGCAGACACGTAACCTTTGTTGTCAACACACTGTCCAGCGCTGGTCTCCCCACACACGTTCAGATAGAAGATATAGGTGTCCTGATCATTTTTGGCCTCAGCCATATAGGGTTTGCCAGTAGCTAAGGATAAAGAAATGTGACGAATGGTAAAGCATTATATTTGATAAGTAAGTACTCGATCACATCAAGGATGAACCACAACTGTATGGACTTATCGGAGAAGGG
>NW_015617935.1:0-1119 GCF_001515605.1 Sinocyclocheilus anshuiensis
TTACGCTGCTAGTTGTGAAATTGTATGTGCAAACCACCCCATAATGTAACTTGAGAGCAGTAGCCATTCTCATCCTAGTTCTCTACGTGTGCATTGGTGTGATGTCGAAGAAGAAGTCGAAGAGCAGTGGATTTTTCTGCTATGTGATTTATCAGCTGTGGAAGTGGCCATAACATTTTGATGTAATTTTTAATATTTTGATGTCAAAGACCCCTTCCTTACCCAACCCAACCCAACCCCCTTCCTCAACGACCAACCCTTCACTTGTCACAGCACAGGGAAAATACGATCCCAGTGGTAATCTCATCAGTCGTTACCTACACTTCGATTGTCATTATTCTCACGCTTTAAAAGGGAAAACAATTTTATTTTAAACCCTGTGCACAAGAGACCTGCCGGTGTACTTGTATCCATCACAGTGTATATAAATGATAGAAGAAGCCTCATGTAGATCCCAGCTCTGCTTTTCTTCTTTGATTCCATCCACTCTAAATGTACAAAAGTAGTTCCAGGCACCACGGCTGCCTTTAAACAGTTTTTTTTTGCCAACTACGTGGATGAACTTTGCTCTAGGACAGTGTGAAATAACGCTAATGCATAACGGAAAAATGTAACTGTGTCTTATGTAACGCATCTGTCCAGCTACCTAGAAAGATGTTGTGACCTTTCCGAAAACACTATAAGAAGCACGCTGTAGGTCTTTCTAGCGCTTCAAAGCATATCCAGGATGAAAACCATCTTGCATCATGCATATAGTTATTGTGCAGAGCCCAGCCCCTGAACTATTATGTCAGCTGTCAGATGGGTGGGAGTATGGTTACCAACATATGTCACATCCTTAGGTACATTGTCTCTCAATTTGCCTTGAAACAGTTTAACCATTTTAAATTGTTTCTCCCTGCCCAAACAGAATCTGTGGCGTATAAACTGCCATCCTAGTTTTAATAATTTGTTGAGCTGTTTTGTTAGGTTATGCAACTGCCCTTGATCTAAGTTAATTCCAGGGCCTACCATCCAGTGAGCACTTCCCATGAACATCAGGATTTGACCGAACTGATACGCATTAGCTTGTTCTCAGAGTGCACTAGGAAAAAATGCAAGGTGCAAACCAGACCAAAA
>NW_015617936.1:0-1119 GCF_001515605.1 Sinocyclocheilus anshuiensis
CAGCCCACATTGTGACTCACCACTTGTCATCCGACCAGCTCATGTTCCACAAAGAGAGAGAGAGAGAGAGAGAGAGTAGATCCCAGATCATCTCTCAGTATGTGTGTGTGTTATATAGTTTACTGCACTGGTTCTCAACTGGTTTTGCAGACTCTGATTTTACACTGGACATCATCATGTTTGTGCATGTTGAGTTGTGATCCTGATTTTAATGTAGTTTCTTTTACTCTAGATATTTTCATTCATGGTTGTTAAGGATGAGGGCAGGTCATGCACAATTTTGACATATGCCCAACTTAGCTATAGCTTCAGCAAAGTAACAGATCAATTTGTGCCAAAACACAGTTTAGAGATGCCTGGCCTTTAGCATTAGAGATTTTGATTCATCTTAGTGACTCATGTCTTTTGAATCCATTTACAAAGAAGGCTCTTTTCCTGAATCTATGAGTGACTCTTTCTGCAGGTTAGTGTTATGCAAGTAGGTTACAACAACACACACAACTTTGAGTCATTTTTTCTTATGAACAACTCATTGAATAATTTGGTTAACCATTTTGTTGATAAAGAAAATCATACAAAACAAAAGTGTGTTTTCCTTTCATTACAATTGTGAATTTACAGAAAGAATGAGCTTGACTCAAATGGCAAACTGAAGAGTTAATCCAGTTCGTTCACAAAAAAATAGGCCTACCTTGTTCGTTCAGTTCATTCACAAACAAGATGCCTTGTTTGTTCAATTTATTAATGAAAAAGATGCCTTGTTTGTTCTTTTCATTTTTGAACGAGATGCTTAAATTGTTATTTTCGAAATAGTGCAGGGCAGTGAACGAGTAAAATGTTCAAAAACACTGAATTGCACACTGTAGCCTTAAATCATTTAGAATTTCCATAAGGGAATCCAAACACTTCAATTTTTGACATGTTGATGTATATAAAATAATTCAAAACATTCCTGCAGTGATGTCAGCTGCAGACAAAACCTCAGATAATGGTAATTGGGTTTGTTTTCAATGGCATCAACATGATGATTGCTGCACTCTCTCTTTTTGCTGTAAAAAATCTGAGAGCATTTACGCACGCATTTTTGTGTGTGAGCGTGTAGGCGTGTGTACGTTTGTG
>NW_015617937.1:0-1119 GCF_001515605.1 Sinocyclocheilus anshuiensis
AGGGCCCAAAAATTTGTTTTGCCTATGTCACGAAAAGAGGTAAATTCGGCCCTGAGTATAGAACACCAAAAATGAATAATGTAATAACTTTTGACCATTTCTGCCACAACACCATGTTTATAGTTAGCATTACTTCAGTAAATCCATAGCAAATATTAGTGACTGGACTCAAAAGATTTCTATACACAATTTCTTCTGGTTTTCTACATCAGCGCTGTTTGATCTGTTTATAACAGAATTCTGTGCAGAATTTGAATGCTTCTTACTGGATCTCACAGCAACCTTATTCATTCTGTGGTGAATTCAAACGCTTCTCACTGGATCTCAGCTTTGTGCAGCAACAGTGTTGCCAGATCAGCATTGGTACCCAAGTAAACATGTTCTGAGCTCGGACCAGGTTGCGCATAAACGAGTAGTGCGGGTTCGTAACGCTTTTGTTTTGTTTGCCATTTGCTGGAAGAAAAAATGGTCTTAAATGCAAATGTTTTGATTTTGAAACGTGCAATGCCTTTTTGAAAATCTATTTGTGGTGGACTGCCAAAGGCATAAATGTAATTGTCTCACAAGGCAAAAGTGTAATTTTCAATGGACTATTTTACATAAACATTTTGCTAATCATGGCTTGATCATGTAGTTCAAAGTGTTTATGAAATGCTAATGTTAGATTTAAAGTAATGCCGATCTTTAATGCTGGTTTCACTGGTGCCACCAAATGCTCTCAAATGTGTATCTGTTCTGCAGTAGCTCTGGACATGAGTGACATGTTTATATCTTACTGGTCAGCTCATTTCTTTGAAGGGCAAAGAAAATAGCTGAAATATTCTCTGAGGAAATAAGCATTGCTTCATTAGCGAGTGAATATCCCAGCCCAGTGTTTCTATTCAATATCAGCTTGATCCAAACATTTGTGTTTAGTGTTGAAAGGCCTTCAGGCTTCCCAGTTCAGCTGTACTCAATTTCCTATAAAATAAAAAGTTTAAATGTCAAAATAATTACTTTAATTAAATGCGACAGTTCTGACTAAAATAAACATCTGTGGTTAGACCTGAAATATAGGTTTCAAATTCTACACGTAACTCAAGTAATTGTACTTTTATGAAAACAGCAACTGTAACTAAT
>NW_015617938.1:0-1119 GCF_001515605.1 Sinocyclocheilus anshuiensis
ATCAAAGTTGTCCTAAAACCAAAATGCGTTCTTGTTTTAGGACAATTTTGCTGAATTTTTTTTTTTGATCCACTTCAAATGCTGACTACTTCATTTCATTCCAGACTACCATCCTGGCCCATTGTGCTCATATGGTGCTATTACCCGCCAGTGCTGCGTGTGGCGCTGTGCTCAGACGCGCTCTTCTCTCCCGCCTTGCGGTCAAAGTGCGCTTGTAGTCCTTCCCTCATTCGGCGGCAAGGCGTGCGAGTGTGCTACAATAGCCTATGCTATTTAAATAAACACATTTTTCTTCCTTAATACTACTTTAGCTGTACAGTCATGGTAAGTCCTACAGAATATTTTCCTTTTGGCTTAATATTTGAGGTTCTGTAAAAGAGCGAGGCGGTTTTCATTCATGAATGAGCTGAGAGTGCGGCTGCATGTTAGCATCTGGAACGTATAGCGGACGTTGTTTTCAGTAGCGATCAATGTTTTGTTAGAAACACTGAGCTCGTATGATCAATAGTTCCACTTGCTATGTCGCAACCTAGTTAGCTGCCTCCCTAGATAGTGTTTAAAATGCTCACTGTGTAGAAAGCTAGCTTGCTTTCATTGTGACAAAATCTTAAAGGTCTTTGTGTTGTATTTCTCTGTTCAATTCGCAACTAATTCAGTGGAATCCAACAAGGATACTATAAGACGGTTAACTAAAGTTTCTAATGAGATGAACAAAATTTTATTGTAACGTTATCTAGTCAAATCTTCTTCAGAAGCCTGCATTTCTTTTGCAGTAATGTCTTTCTCCTTGACATTTTTTGGAATATTAGTTCCTTGTGATATTCCACAGAAGCATGTTAAGTTACCCTATCCAGTCTTATTTGGGACTATGATAGAAAAGTTCTCTTTTTTTTGTTTGTTTTATGTTGGAATTCTATACAAGAATTCCTATTATAATACTTTAGGATTGGTTCCAAATTATGATATGAAATTCCAATTTTTTCAAACTTAATATCTAACACTGAACTCTTCTCTGCAGAGTTTGCCGCTGAACCCCAAGCCCTTTCTGAACGGCCTCACGGGAAAGCCTGTGATGGTGAAGCTGAAGTGGGGTATGGAGTACAAGGGCTACCTGGTGTC
>NW_015617939.1:0-1119 GCF_001515605.1 Sinocyclocheilus anshuiensis
GTGTGTGTGTGTGTGTGTGTAATCTCCATGGTGACAGGGGACCGCTTGTTCTGTGACTGTTTACAGCACTGTAATCATCGCAATTTATGATTACAGAACAGAATTGTTGTTATTCACTCTGGCTAGATATGCTTTAAACAACGCTTTTATTCATAAGCTGTCAAAATGTATCTAGCGAACACTTGCTGACTTCAAATTGATAGAATTTGTTTATATATATACACCAAGCCCTTACTTTGAGTTGACAACCGTAATGTTACAAAAAAAAACAGGTGCTTTGTAAGCCTCACACAACTCCTCCTGTGTTCACATGAAGATCCCTGTTTGGGATGATCTGTCCCTGGTTTTATCCTCTCTGTGAACTATGTACCATCAGTAAACAGTTGCACCACTTTTGCGCACAAACGGTTTTATTCACTAACCGCTCTTGGCTTAACCAGGCGCCGCGGTGTGTATTTAAATTAAATCATTGTCATTCTTTTCAGCACAAACACGCCTTCTTTCTATGTAAATTAAGTTTATTATAGATTACACCTTATTCACAAGACTCAGCGCTATTTGCCTGTGCAATTAATGTTGCGCTTGTACTGCCTGTGGAAAGCAGACTCTAAGCTATTTTATACAGAATAGTAGACGTTTGTGTGTTTTCTAGCAATAATTCCTCAAATGATGGAGAGGAACAGGCAGTGAATGACATATTTCACTTAATTCTCTATTTCAGTCACTCCATAAATGTGGTCAAGTGGCTAGCTGCTAAATATGCTAACTAGTGATGAACATGCATTAACACAATTTTTATTCATTATTTTTATGTGTATGTATGTTGTTGCCCCATCTGTTTCCAGGGTACTACTGCTTCTTCAGTCAGACCTTTCTACTCACCACACCTCATCTTCTTTTTTTCTTTTCCTCTTTCTGTCTCTTGGTCCTGTCCTTTCCCCAGAACCCAGATATTGTCCTGGTCCACTACCTGAATGTGCCAGCTATCGAGGATTGTGGGAAGCCATGTGGGCCCATCCTGTGCTCCATCAATACAGACAAGAAAGAATGGGCCAAATGGACGAAGGAGGAACTCATTGGCCAGCTGAAACCCATGTGTGAGTGTCCGATCACATTCCA
>NW_015617940.1:0-1095 GCF_001515605.1 Sinocyclocheilus anshuiensis
GTGTGTGTGTGTGTGTGTGTGTGTGTGTGTGTGTGTGAGAATGTATCATATTTGATTATATAAGTATAATAAGAATATAGACTGTCCCCATGCACCATGATGTGATGTGTGTGTGTGTGTGTGTGTGTGTGTGTGTGTATGTGTTTTTGGGAGTGGCGTCATTTGACATCACTCTCTTTTACATACAAACAAATGGATAAAATATCAGAAAAAAATACTTCTGAGAATTGTTTGGTTCAGCTTAACGCAGAATGTACAAAAACAGAACAATAAACCGTGTATTTTTGGATTGGATGGTTTAATATTGAATATCCCCACATAACCTCTAATCCACATACCCGCACCCCATGCTTTTTGTCTACCAATCCATCATCCTGGCTGCTCACATACATCACGCATCCCACATGGTTATTAAGAAGCATCATAAAGTAGATAAATGAGAACATGAAGGAACTAAATCTCTCTCCCTCAGTCTCTCTTGTTCTCTTTCTAGAGCAGCACTGGTGTTTTGGGACTGGGCCATCTCATTAGTTGGAGTTTCATTACGTTACATAAGCCCTGAACACTTTCTCTCCTCACTGTCCTCTATCCCACTGAAGCTCTGACCTCAGCTCCCCTTTAACATACAAGCACATATCTGCATCGACATAATACACATAACACAGATAACTTTTTCTCTCAGTTAGGGCATAATATGCATTTGATTTGTAAACCAGGACAAGTTTATCTTGAAGATCATGCATGTCACAAGATTTACCTGTTTTCTTTGTTTATATACACCACCTGCATGTGTGTTGTGCCTTATCATATTTTGTATTGCATATTGTATTGGACTGTATTGCATAGAAGTATAGTTGCCTCCATAAATCAATTATATATCATTATAAAGCAAAATATCAAATCAATGTCAAATTTCTTTTAAAGAATGATAGTAAATACAGTACATACAAAACATTAAACTCTGTGTACTGAAAATTGTATTGTACTGTATTTTATTGTAATGTATACTGCATTTTATTTTGTATTGCATTCTATGTTGTTATAGATAGATATACAGTCAGACAGATTGATTGATTGATTGATTGATTGATTGAT
>NW_015617941.1:0-1119 GCF_001515605.1 Sinocyclocheilus anshuiensis
CTTACAGTTGCTCAATCCCAGCAGCCATGTTTCATAAACATCCAACGGAAAACATCCTCTGCATTTGAAATGTAGATGGCTTTCTCTGCCTGCCTCTCTGCATACCGTACTTGCCCTCTCACATTCTCTCCCCGACGTTTTTTCGCAGCAGAGGTGTTTGGTTTCTCTCCACTGCCTTTGATACGTTCGAACAGCTACCTGATCAAGCCTCGGCGTTTTGGGTGTCAGGTGTAATCTGTGGCAACAACAATGCGAGCGAGGCCTCATTCCCCATTTGCTCCTCATTAGGATGATATCACTGAGGTGCTGGATCCAAATGAGCTGTTTTGTTATGCTGCAATAGTACATGATATGGCCTCTCATAATACATCTAGGAAGCTTAGGAGAAAGCCAGCCTGTCACAGTACTGTAGAAATATACTGGAGCTGTTGGTAATTTTTGAAATGTAATGATTTAATAATGTCATTTTCATTGAATAATAAATACACAGAAATCATAAAGAAATATACGCTATGTTAAATGACTCCAAATGCTCTTAGAGAAGGAGTACATCCTATGAGGCTGGAATTCTCCAAAGACATTTCCTAGAGTCTGTTTCCCCACACCCGGTTTGAGCGGCTGTTTGAGCACGTCTCACGCTAGGTATCTGTCCATATGCCTCTGAGGTACTTCTCTATTGTGTGTGTGTGCATCTATTTCCCAGTTGTAGCATTCAAGCATTTGACTTTTGTTGCTTGGGGCCCAGGCATTATTTGCTGATGATCTGTTTGCATAACCCTCTTCCTTGCTTCCCTTCTCCCTCAGGGAGGATGTATTTTAGTGTGACACACTGGTATCTGCGGGTGTGCTCACCTTTCATTTCCCAGAAGCATCTGTAACCCAGAGAAATGTGGTTCCACCCTCGCAATAAAAATATAGCAGTGAGATCAAAGAGTCACTCATCTCACCTGTGCTTACTCTCTAGTCCCATCACTACGAAAGCAGGAAGATGTCACCAGAGTTCAGTTGTTACTCATATTAGACTGTACTTAAAGAGGTAGTTTACCTTTATGTTGATCACTAGATCACTCTCTTCTGCAAAACAAAACAAAACAAAACAAAACAAAACAAAACAAAACA
>NW_015617942.1:0-1119 GCF_001515605.1 Sinocyclocheilus anshuiensis
TTATTAGTATTTACGTAACATTTACTGTAAGTGCATTTAGTCTTAGATACTTAACATTTAGATTTGGTTAGTTTTATTATTGACAACATCGTGCATTTCATTCATTTCTTTAAGTTTGTTTTTGGTTTTATGTGGTTTTGATCGAGTAATGTTGTTATTTCAAACCTGTATGACTATAAAAAAAAAAAAATAATATATAAAATGTTCTGTTGTCACACTTTTGCAGCGTTTTCGTCATCCGTCCTTCACAGGGTTGGTTTTTATTCCAGACGTGAATCTGTGTGATGTTGTACTGTAAGATATCTGTGACTAAACCAAACCAAAGTGATCAGCACAATTACAGATCTCTTGGACAACATGGTTAATGGCATTAGGGAGAGTTTAGAGTCATTCTCTCTGTCGGTCTCTTTTTCACTCACTCTTTTTCTTTCTGTGGCCAGTTAGCTTTCTGTTCTTCTTCATGTGAAGTGAATGACCTTAAATATTAACCGTAGATCTCTTGGGAAGTTCCTAATATTGAATCATGTGAAAATGCGTGATTTTCCTTTTCGGCTGATGTCACCATAAGCTGCGTGGGCCATTAGATAATAGTTTCAGAAGAACATGAAATCCAATATGTTTGTGCTCTTGTTGTAAACAACTTATAAATGGACTTTGAAGAGAAACCCCAAAATAACCTCTGAAACCACTTTATTTTTCAAACTTTTTGATGCCACTGAAACTCAAATATTCTATTACTGCTAACATATAAAAACAGCGATATATTTTCATGTATAAATATGTATTTTTATGTACTTTCATATACAAATATATGTATTTTCTTGCCACATTAGTCCTTGTTAGCTGTATAAACCTGAAGAGAAACAATGTCTGTCAATAAATGTGATTAATATCATGATCCCCCCCCCCAGTCTTTGAAAGCAGAGTGAAATTGTATTCATTGTATTAATTATTGTCAAATTATTATTATTATTATTTACACTATTTTCCCCAGAGCCCATATTTGTCCATGATGTTTGTAAAACTCAAATTTAGGTCTTGATATCTGATATTCATTATTTTCATCATTTCATCATTTGCCACGTAAAAAACAAATCCCATTCAACTTTTTGTGTGTGT
>NW_015617943.1:0-1120 GCF_001515605.1 Sinocyclocheilus anshuiensis
TCTAATGTTATCGATTGTCTCGGTATTACTCTCAATTCAGATCTTATGCAAGCTTCCTTGCCTTCCGAGAAACTTGAAAGAATTCGACCAGTAATTAAAGAATTCACAGGATGTATTTACGTATCAAAACGGGACTTGCTCTCTCTTTTAGGCCATCTCAATTTCGCCATGCGAATTATTCCTCAAGGTCACTCATTTATATCAAGGCTTCTCAATCTCGCAAAAACAACCGATAAACTACATGATCTCATTAAATTAGATGCCGGGTGCCGCTCCAAACGACGCTTCTGGTCCATTCTTTGCGATAAGTGGAACGGCATTTCCTTTTACTTCCTTTTAATGATTACATCGAAACTTCTGTTGATCTCAAATTATATGCAGACGCCACGCCTTCTGTACGACGTTTTTTTCAATAACGAATTGTTCGTAAATGTTTGGCCCTCCGAATTGTTCAATTTACCTCATAATATTTCACCAACAGCTTTGCTAGAATTATATCCGGTAATTGTAGCCTGCTTGCTATGGGGTAATCAATGGTTAAAGAAAAACATCATGGTCTACTGTGATAACGAGGCCACTGTGCACATCATCAATAAAGGGGCTCTTCAATCCCCTTCATTAATAGGTTTATGAGATGAGTCTCATGTTGACTAGCATCACTCGCAATTTCACACTCTGCGCCACCCACATATCAGGTCTCGACAACAAAATTGCTGATTGTTTGTCCCGATTTAAATTTCAGGAATTCAAAAATCTGTGCCCGGACGCTTCACTCCAACGTCTGCATTGCCCACCCTTCAACCAGACTGTTCTCGACTAAATGCCACCCTGATAAACTATCTGAATTCAGTCTCCAGATTCATGTGAGCTGGTCTAGCCAAATCCACCTTAAAAATGTACGATTCTGCCTGGCTACAATTCCTTTCATTTTGCGCAGTTTTTCAGTCCCTGTTTTGCCCGTTAACATTAAAATGGTGTGTGCATTCATAACCCATTGTCACATTTCTCAAAAACTGCAATCATCATCTATTAAAAGCCAAGTTTCAGGAATTCAGTTTCATCTAAGATGTCTAGACCAGTGTTTCCCAACCTTGTTTTAGTCGCGGCACCCTTTGGAAAT